>NW_026992509.1:0-63264 GCF_028769735.1 Zonotrichia leucophrys gambelii | reverse complement strand
CGGGAACATCTTTTCCTTGCTGGGAGCTGGAATTCCAGACTTTTGGAATGTGTGGAGGGCGATAAGGACTGGGATTAAATATGGAGTGAGATCAATTAGGGACTGGGATTAAATATGGACTGGGATTAAATATGGACTGGGATCAAATATGGAACTGGGGTAAAATATGGACTGGGATCAAATATGGACTGGGATTGTGCAGACTGGGATAAACTGGACTGAGATTATTTAGACTGCAATAAAATATGGGCTGGGAATCTTATGGATTGGGACCACTAAGACTGGGATAAACTGGACTGGGATCAAATAGGGACTGGGGTAAAATATGGACTGGGATCCTACAGACTGGGATAAAATGGACTGTGATTATTTAGACTGGGATCATGTATGGACTGGGATCAACTTTGGACTGGGATCAAATATGGACTGGGATCAAATATGGACTGGGATGAAATATGGATGGGGATCAAATATGGACTGGGATCAAAAATATATTGGGATCAAATGGACTGGGTTTCTACAGACTGGGATAAACTGGACTGAGATTATTTAGACTACGATCAAATACGGACTGGGATTAAATATGGATTGGGATCAAATATGGACTGTGGTAAAATATGGACTGGGATAAAATATGGACTGGGGTCAAATAGGGACTGGGATCCTACAGAGTGGACCAAATATGGAGTGGGATTAAATAGGAACTGGGATAAAATATGGACTGGGATCAAATATGGACTGTGATCAAATGGACTGGGATAAAATATGGACTGGGGTCAAATAGGGACTGGGATCAAATAGGGACTGAGATAAAATATGGAGTGGAATCAAATGGACTGGGATCCTACAGACTGGGATAAACTGGACTGAGATTATTTAGACTGGGATCAAATATGGACTGGGATTAAATATGGATTGGGATCAAATATGGACTGGGATCAAATATGGACTGGGATCAAATATGGACTGGGCTCAAATATGGACCGGGACCATCCCGACAGGGACGGCTGCACCGGAACCGAGCGAGCCGAGGCCGTCCCACCCCGCGCAGTCCCTCCCAGTTCCCTCCCAGTTCCCTCCCAGTCCCTCCCAGTTCCCTCCCAGTCCCTCCCAGTCCCTCCCAGTTCCTCTCAGTCTCTCCCAGTTCCCTCCCATTGCCTCCCAGTCCCTCCCGGTTCCCTCCCAGTTCCCGCCCATTCCCTCCCAGTCCCGCCCAGTCCCTCCCAGTCCCTCCCAGTTCCCTCCCAGTTCCCTCCCAGTCCCTCCCAGTCCCTCCCAGTCCCTCCCAGTTCCTTTCAGTCTCTCCCAGTTCCCTCCCATTCCCTCCCAGTCCCGCCCATTCCCTCCCAGTCCCTCCCAGTTCCCGCCCATTCCCTCCCAGTCCCTCCCAGTCCCTCCCAGTTCCCTCCCAGTCCCTCCCAGTTCCCTCCCATTCCCTCCCAGTCCCTCCCAGTTCCCTCCCAGTCCCTCCCAGTTCCTCCCATTCCCTCCCAGTCCCTCCCAGTCCCTCCCAGTTCCCTCCCCAAACCCCTCGGAGCCATCGCGGAGCTCCCGGTGCCGATCCCGATCCCAATCCCGAATCCTCGGTTCCGGTCCCGATCGCGGTCCCGGTTCGAGTCTCGCTCCCGATCCCAAATCCCGATCCCAGATCCCGATCTTGATCCCGTTCCCGGTTTGATCCGGTTCGGTTCGGTTCGGTCCGGTTCACGGCACCGGGGATGAAGATCGCGATCTTTGGAGCCACCGCAGAACCGGGCGGGTCACGCTGGGGCTGGCGCTGGAGCAGGGTACGGGACACCCCGAAAACGGGCACGGGACACCCCAAAAATGGGCACTGGGATCCTGAAATTTGGGGGAATTTGGGACCCCAAATTCGGGAATGGACGGAGCCAAAAATGGACACAGGGAGCCCAAAAATGGACACAGGGAACCCAAAATTTGTGAGAAATTGGGGAAACTTGGGACCCCAAAAACGGGCACGGGCACCCCAAAAATGGACACTGGGACGCCAAAATTTGGGGGAGTTTGGGGGAATTTGGGACCCCAAAAACCGGGAACAGTGGGACTTGGATCTGGTGCTCCGTGAGCAGCTCCGTGAGGGGAGAAGCCACACACGTGTGGGGAGTGTGGGAAGAGCTTCAGGTGGAACTGCGAACTGATCGAGCACCAGAGGATTCACACTGGGGAGAGGCCCTATGAGTGTGATAAATGCAGGAAGAGGTTTCGGACCAGCACCCATCTCCTCAGGCACTATTGGAGTCACAGAGAGGAGAGACCCTTCCAATGCCCTGAGTGTTGGAAGGGATTCAAGCGTAACGGCAACCTCGTCACCCACCGGCGCATCCAGACTGGGGAGAGGCCCTACGAGTGTCCCCAGTGTGGGAAGAGCTTCTCACAGAGCTCTAACTTGACTCGACACCAATGGAAGCACCACGAAGGGATGACCTGTGAGTGCCCCGAGTGCGGGCAGAGCTTCGTGCGCTGCTCAACCTCACGGATGTGGATTGTTATGGGCTGGCAGAGAATGATGTATTTGACAGCAAATAAAAGTCTGAGACGTACAACTTTCTTTCACGTTCATGTTCAGTCGGTTGCAGTTCTGTTTGCAGAGTGCCGCCTCCCAGAGAGTCCCCTCAGAGTTGCCGCCCTTGGCCTGAGCCCGCCCCTTTCCCCTCACGGTTCCCGCCCTTTCCCTGCCCCCTTTCCCCTCACGGTTCCCGCCCTTTCCCTGCCCCCTTTCCCCTCACGGTTCCAGCCGGTTCGGGGAGAGGAGCAGGGCTGGGGTGGAAGGATAGCGGAGATGCGCAGCGATGGAAGAGGAGAGAAGGTGGGTAGGGAGCAGGAGGAGGAGAAGGGATGGAAGGGGGGGATGGAAGAGGAGAAGGAGGCGGAGATAACGCTGAGGAGAGGGCGGGGGGATGGAAGAGGGGGAGCGGGAGGAAGAGGAAGAGGAGGGACAAAGGCGGATCGAGGCTGAGCGGACGGATCCACGCGGTCGACCAGCCTGAATTCGCAGCCCCCGCCTGTGGGATCATCGCCCCCGGAACGCGCCGGTGAGCAGGGACGGGAGCCCGGCCCTGATATCCCGGGGGGTCCCTGGGTTGGGTTTTTGGGGGATGTTTGGAGAATGAAGAAGTCCAAGGCTGAGCGGAAAAGGCCCCTCGGGGGGACATCGGGGGTGGCGGTGCCGTCCTGCCGGGGACGGCCTGGGGGGATCTCGTTGCCCTCGGCTGTGGCACGGAGGCAAATCCCATGGTGTCCTTGTCCTTCCTCCCCCAGAGCAGGAGCGGAGCATGGAGAGCAGGGAGGACAAATGCCCGCGGCAGGAGCTGGTGGAAGAGGCCGTTTTGAGCGGCTCCACGGCGCAGGAAGGCAACGGGGAGGAAAAGGCGCGGAGATGCCGCTCGAGGAGGGGCTGCAAACGCAGCCGGCGGGGATGTGAGGAGGAAAGAGCCGGCCTGGGCCGGGAAGGCGGCCGGAGACGGAGGCAGAGCTCGGAGCTGGTGCTCCGTGAGCAGCTCCGTGATGGGGAGAAGCCCCACACGTGCGGGGAGTGTGGGAAGAGCTTCAGGTGGAACTCTGTACTAATCAAGCACCAGAGGATTCACACTGGGGAGAGGCCCTTTGAGTGTGGGGAGTGTGGGAAGAGCTTCACAGAGAGCTCCAGCCTGATCGTGCACCAGAGGATCCACACTGGGGAAAGGCCTTTCGAGTGTTCCGTGTGTGGGATGCGCTTCACCCAGAGCTCCGCACGGAACATGCACCAGAGGAGCCACACAGGGGAGAGGCCCTTCGAGTGTGACAAATGCAGGAAGAGGTTTCAGACCCGCGCCGATCTCTTCCGCCACTTTCAGACTCACACAGAGGAGAGACCCTTCCAGTGCCCTGACTGTGGGAAGGGATTCCGGAAGAACTCCACCCTCATCGCCCACCAGCGTATCCACACAGGGGAGAGGCCCTACGAGTGTGATAAATGCAGGAAGAGGTTTCGGACCAGCGGCCTTCTCCTCCAGCACTATCGGATTCATACAGAGGAGAGGCCCTTCCAGTGCCCTGAGTGTGGGAAGGGATTTAAGCACAACTCCACCCTCATCAAACACCGGCGCATCCACACTGGGGAGAGGCCCTACGAGTGTCCCCAGTGTGGGAAGAGCTTCTCACGGAAGTCTCACTTGACCCAACACAAACGTAGACACCAGTAAGGGAAGCCCTGTGAGTGCCCCGAGTGCGGGCAGAGCTTCGTGCGCTGCTCCAGCTCCATCCCCCACTGGAGGAGGCACTGTGGGCACAGCCCTGGTCACTCACATTCCCTGTGATCCGTGCTGGGAACAGACAAGGAGGCTTCAAATTTTGGTTTGGCCTTAATATTTCTCCCTTCTCCATCTCTTTGCACTCCAAAATCCACGAGGGATGGATCTGTCACCTCAAAACCACTCAAATCCCACTGAAAACAGATCAATCTTATCCCAAAACTGCTTAATTGCAACTCAAAAAAGTCAATGTCATAGAAAACTCACTCAATTCCTCCACCACCTGAGTAAGACTGGGCTGGAAGGAGACTGGGAGAAGCGTGACCTCACTTACGGTGGTGGGATGGGGATTATCTTGGGCTGGGTGTGTGGGATGTATTTGATACGAAATAAAACTTTCAGACTTATTAATTTCTCTCCTGTTCATGTTCAGACGTTGCAGTTCTGTTTGCACAGTGCCGCCTCCCAGAGTGTCCCCTCAGAGTTGCCGCCCTTGGCCTGAGCCCGCCCCTTTCCCCTCACGGTTCCCGCCCTTTCCCTGCCCCCTTTCCCCTCACGGTTCCCGCCCTTTCCCTGCCCCCTTTCCCCTCACGGTTCCCGCCCTTTCCCTGCCCCCTTTCCCACACGACTCCAGGCGGTTCGGGGAGAGGAGCAGGGCTCGGGGAGATGGAAGGGGAGGGATGAAGGCAGAGAGAGAGCAGCGATGGCAGGAGGAAAAGGAGGTGGGGTTAGGGAGCAGGAGGAGGAGAAGGGATGGAGGAGGCGGGATGGAAGAGGAGAAGGAGGCGGAGATAACGCTGAGGAGCGGGAGGGGGGATGGAAGAGGAGGAGCGGGAGGAAGAGGAAGAGGAGGGACAAAGGCGGATCGAGGCTGAGCGGACGGTTGCACGCGGTCGACCACCCTGTATTGGCACTAGTCTCTATGGGATCATCTCACCCCCCATCGCGCCGGTGAGCAGGGACGGGAGCCCGGCCCTGATATCCCGGGGGATCCCTGGGTTGGGTTTTTGGGGGGATGTTTGGAGAATGAAGAAGTCCAAGGCTGAGCGGAAAAGGCCCCTCGGGGGGACATCGGGGGGTGGCGGTGCCGTCCTGCCGGGGACGCCCTGGGGGGATCTCGTTGCCCTCGGCTGCGGCACGGAGGCAAATCCCATCGTGTCCTTGTCCTTCCTCCCCCAGAGCGGGAGCGGAGCATGGAGAGCAGGGAGGACAAATGCCCGCGGCAGGAGCTGGTGGCAGAGGCCGTTTTGAGCGGCTCCACGGCGCAGGAAGGCAACGGGGAGGAAAAGGCGCGGAGATGCCGCACGAGGAGGGGCTGCAAACGCAGCCGGCGGGGATGTGAGGGGGAAAGAGCCGGCCTGGGGCGGGAAGGCGGCCGGAGACGGAGGCAGAGCTCGGAGCTGGTGCTCCGTGAGCAGCTCCGTGATGGGGAGAAGCCCCACACGTGCGGGGAGTGTGGGAAGAGCTTCAGGTGGAACTCAAAACTGATCGAGCACCAGAGGATTCACACTGGGGAGAGGCCCTTTGAGTGTGGGGAGTGTGGGAAGAGCTTCAGCCAGCGCTGCAATCTTCTCAGGCACCAGAGGACCCATCCTGGGGAGGTGCCCTACGAGTGTGGGGAGTGTGGGAAGAGCTTTACCCAGAACTCCAGCCTGGTCAAGCACCAGAGGTCCCACCTTCGGGAGAAGCGCCACGAGTGTGGGGAGTGTGGGCAGAGCTTCCGATGGAGGTCGGACCTGATCAGGCACCAAAGGACCCACAATGGGGAACGGCCCTACAAGTGTGGGGAGTGTGGGAAGAGCTTCACAGTGAGCTCCAGCCTGATCCAGCACCAGAGGATCCACACTGGGGAGAGGCCTTTCGAGTGTTCCGTGTGTGGGATGCGCTTCAGCCACAGCTCCGCCCGGAACATGCACCAGAGGAGCCACACAGGGGAGAGGCCCTTCGAGTGTGACAAATGCAGGAAGAGGTTTCAGACCCGCGCCCATCTCTTCCGCCACTTTCAGACTCACACAGAGGAGAGACCCTTCCAGTGCCCTGACTGTGGGAAGGGATTCAGGCAGAACTCCAACCTCATCGCCCACCGGCGCATCCACACTGGGGAGAGGCCCTACGAGTGTCCCCAGTGTGGGAAGAGCTTCTCACAGAGCTCTAACTTGACCCAACACCAATGTAGACACCACTAAGGGAAGCCCTGTGAGTGCCCCGAGTGCGGGCAGAGCTTCGTGCGCTGCTCCAGCTCCATCCCCCACTGGAGGAGGCACTGTGGGCACAGCCCTGGTCACTCACATTCCCTGTGATCCATGCTGGGAACACACCTGGCTGCTTTTCCTTTTAATTTCACCTGAATTTTTTTCTCTTCTCGTTCTCTTTGCACTCCAAAAGCCAAGAGAGATGAATCTTTCACTGCAAAACTACTCAAATCCCAATGAAAACAGCTCACTCTTGCCCCAGAATGATGAATCCCTCCTGAGAAAAACTCCATGCCATACAAATTTTCCTCGATTCTACAGCCAGCCTGTGGTTTAGAGTAGTGGGATCTCAATTAGATTGGTGGGGCGAGGATTGTGTGGAGCTGGGTGTGTGGGATGTATTTGATAGCAAATAAAACTCTCAGAGTTACAGATTTCTCTCCTGTCCATGTTCAGTCCGTTGCAGTTCTGTTTGCACAGTGCCGCCTGCTGAGCTCATTGTGTTTGTGTCCCTTTTTCTCTCCTGCCTCTCTTTGCCTGCTCTGTTTCTCTCTCAGTGTCTCCCTTGATCCTGGGACCACCAGAGACCCTGCCCTGATTTAATTGACCCCTGCCCTGATTTAATTGACCCCTCCCCTGATTTAATTGACCCCTGCCTGATTTAATTGACCCCTTTCCTGATTTAAATTTCACATTGCCCGATTTAATTGACCCCTGATCTGATTTAATTGACCCCTGCCCTGATTTAATTGACCCCTCCCCTGATTTAATTGATCCATTGCCTGATTTAATTGACCCCTCCCCTGATTTAATTTTCCCTTGCCTGATTTAATTGATCCATTGCCTGATTTAATTGACCCCTCCCCTGATTTAATTGACCCCTCCCCTGATTTAATTGACCCCTTGCCTGATTTAATTGACCCCTCCCTGATTTAATTGACCCCTTGCCTGATTTAATTGACCCCTTGCCTGATTTAATTGACCCATTACCTGATTTAATTGACCCATTGCCTGATTTAATTGACCCCTTGCCTGATTTAATTGACCCCTTGCCTGATTTAATTGACCCCTCCCTTGATTTAATTGACCCCTTGCCTGATTTAATTGACCCATTGCCTGATTTAATTGATACATTACCTGATTTAATTGACCCCTTGCCTGATTTAATTGATACATTACCTGATTTAATTGACCCCTGCCTTGATTTAATTGACCCCTTGCCTGATTTAATTGACCCCTGCCTTGATTTAATTGACCCATTGCCTGATTTAATTGACCCCTCCCCTGATTTAATTGATCCATTGCCTGATTTAATTGACCTATTGCCTGATTTAATTGACCCCTTGCCTGATTTAATTGACCCATTACCTGATTCAATTGACTCCTGCCCTGATTTAATTGACCCCTCTGTCCCCACCGACCCTCCCCTGAATATTAATTATTTTATTTCCCAATTATTATTTTAATTTCCAGTCCCCGGAGCTGAAGTCCTGAGGGCTGGCAGGGAAATGTCTCTGTAGGATTTTGCTCCGTTTGTCTTCAAGGTCGGGAACATCTTTTCCTGGCTGGGAGCTGGAATTCCAGACTTTTGGAATGTGTGGAGGGCGATAAGGACTGGGATTAAATATGGAGTGGGATCAATTAGGGACTGGGATCAAATATGGACTGGGATTAAATATGAATTGGGATCAAATATGGACTGGGATTAAATATGGACTGGGATTAAATATGGACTGGGATTAAATATGGTTTGGAATCAAATATGGACTGGGATCAATTAGGGAGTGGGATTAAATAGATTTGGATCAAATATGGACTGGGATCAAATAGGAACTGGGGTAAAATATGGACTGGGATAAATCGGACTGGGATAAAATACGGACTGGGATAAAATATGGACTGGGATCCTACAGACTGGGATAAACTGGACTGAGATTATTTAGACTGGGATCAAATCCGGACTGGGATCAACTTTGGACTGGGATCAAATATAGCCTGGGATCAAATACAGACTGGGATGAAATAGGGACTGGGATCAAATCAGGACTGGGATCAATTTTGGACTGGGATCAAATATAGCCTGGGATCAAATATGGACTGGGATCAAATATGGACTGGGATTAAATATGGAGTGGGATCAAATAGGGACTGGGATTAAATATGGTTTGGAATCAAATATGGACTGGGATCAATTATGGAGTGCGATTAAATAGATTTGGATCAAATATGGACTGGGATCAAATAGGAACTGGGATTAAATATGGATTGGGATCAAATCAGGACTGGGATCAAATATGGAACTGGGGTAAAATATGGACTGGGATCAAATATGGACTGGGATTGTGCAGACTGGGATAAACTGGACTGAGATTATTTAGACTGCAATAAAATATGGACTGGGAATCTTATGGATTGGGATCACACAGACTGGGATAAACTGGACTGGGATCAAATAGGGACTGGGGTAAAATATGGACTGGGATAAAATATGGACTGGGATCCTACAGACTGGGATAAACTGGACTGAGATTATTTAGACTGGGATCAAATCCGGACTGGGATCAACTTTGGACTGGGATCAAATATAGCCCGGGATCAAATACAGACTGGGATGAAATAGGGACTGGGATCAAATATGGACTGGGATCAAAAATATATTGGGATCAAATGGACTGGGTTTCTACAGACTGGGAAAAACTGGACTGAGATTATTTAGACTGGGATCAAATACGGACTGGGATTAAATATGGATTGGGATCAAATATGGACTGTGGTAAAATATGGACTGGGATCAAATATGGACTGGGATCAAATATGGACTGTGGTAAAATATGGACTGGGATCAAATGGACTGGGATCAAATATGGACTGGGGTCAAATAGGGACTGGGATCCTACAGAGTGGACCAAATATGGAGTGGGATCAAATATGGACTGAGATAAAATATGGACTGGAATCAAATGGACTGGGATCCTACAGACTGGGATAAACTGGACTGAGATTATTTAGACTGGGATCATATATGGACTGGGATCAGATATGGACTGAGATAAAATATGGACTGGGTGTGGTGGTTTGACCAGGAAGAAGTGGGAATTCTGGGAAGCTGTGGTCAAACCAATGAAGGTTTTGGGTTTGAGACTGGCACCTGGTGTAGCCAGTGGGGTTTGGACACACCTCCGAGAATACACAGGGGTTAAAAAGCAGGGCACTGCCCTTGGATCTCTCTCTTGGGACGTCGCAGCGCAGAGGTCGGATCTCTTCCCCCGTCCAGCCTCTGCTGCTGGGCGGGGGGGAGGGGCAGCCATGCGGTAGGCCCGGGGCCTGGACAGAGATGGGGGTGAGAAAGCTCTCAAGGATGGAAGGGTGGGGGAGCCCCAAGAGACATCGGGCAGCCATTCCCCCCCCCAGGAGAGAGAGAGAGGAGAGCCGGCGTCTGAATGTGATAGCAGCCAGCCCGGGAGGAGAAAGGGGAGGGAAGAGTGCAGCCTGGCCGGCGGAGCAGCAGCACCTGTGGGAGTACCAGCATTCTGAGATAGACAGAGACTGAAAACTTTTAACCCTTTCTTTCATGATTGGGGCCTTGCAAAAATGCTAATCCTCCTCGAAGCTGAATAAGAAGGGAGATAAGAGATGAGATGAGACAAGGACCTGGCCCGAAGAACGTGGAGATGATTGGATGGGGAGAGATGATTTGGAGTGGCCTTTTGGCTGGACTTTTCTTGTGGCCATGGACTCAGTTGTTCCTGTGACACAGACTGCATTTAGGGGGAGGCAGTGCCTCAAAACCAGGAGGGTTCATTCGTGAGGACCCCCCGGCCCCAGGGGGTTGGAAAAATATGGGGGGGACAGATGTCCCAAAGCAGAGACTGTGCCTTTTTGGAGTGAGACAAGGCATCCTTGAAAGACAACCCTAAAAGCAGCTCTGATCCATGCACGGTGGTGAGAGCACTGGGCATGGAAGGAAGATGTCACAAGCGGCAAAAAGGACTTTTTCCGGGCGGTGCCGAAGTGACAGGGAAGCACACGAGGTTTCAGTGTGTTTCCAGGGGAAGCCTATGGAACAAGAAGGACTCCTTTCCTCTTCATGAACTGCAGTTTGAGTATACTAAAATGTGGGGCCAAGGCTGGGCAGTTGATGATTTGGGAGAATGTATCGGATTGGGAAAGTCAGGTAGTGGGGAGGGGGGAAAGTGGTTTTTGTAAGGTTTTCAATTTTTTTTCCTTTTCCTTATAGTCTTTCCCTATTTTCCTGTAGTTTAGGTAATAAAGTGTTTTTTATGTTTAAGTTGGAGCCTGTTTTGCTTATTCCTGGTCACATCTCACAGCAGACACCAGGGTGAGGCATTTTCATGGGGGGCACTGGCTCTGTGCCAGGCTCAAACCATGACACCCCTCTGGAGGAGGCACTGTGGGCACAGCCCTGGTCACTCACATTCCCTGTGATCCATGCTGGGAACACACCTGGCTGCTTCTCCTTTTAATTTCACCTTAATTTTTTTCTCTTCTCGATCTCTTTGCACTCCAAAAGCCAAGAGAGATTAATCTATCACTGCAAAACAACTCAAATCCCAATGAAAACAGCTCGCTCTTGCCCCAGAATGCTCAATCCCTCCTGAGAAAAACTCAATGCAATACGAATTTTCCTCGATTCTTCAGCCAGCCTGTGGTTTAGAGTAGTGGGATCTCAATTAGAGTATTTGGGCGGGGATTGTGTAGGGCTTGGTGTGTGGGATGTATTTGATAGCAAATAAAATTCTCAGAGTTACTTTTTTCTCTCCCGTTCATGTTCAGTCGGTTGCAGTTCTGTTTGCAGAGTGCCGCCTCCCAGAGTGTCCCCTCAGAGTTGCCGCCCTTGGCCTGAGCCCGCCCCTTTCCCCTCACGGTTCCCGCCCTTTCCCTGCCCCCTTTTACCCTCACGGTTCCGCCCTTTCCCTGCCCCCTTTCCCCTCACGGTTCCGCCCTTTCCCTGCCCCCTTTCCCCTCAGGGTTCCCGCCCTTTCCCTGCCCCCTTTCCCCTCACGGTTACAACCGGTTGGGGGAGAGGAGCAGGACTAAGGAAGAAAGAAGGGGAGGGATGAAGGCGGAGAGAGAGCAGCGATGGAAGGAGGGGAAGAAGGCGGGGTTGGGGAGGAGAAAGAGGAGAAGGGATGGAAGGGGCGGGATGGAAGAGGAGAAGGAGGCGGAGATAACGCTGAGGAGCGGGAGGGGGGATGGAAGAGGAGGAGCGGGACGAAGAGGAAGAGGAGGGACAAAGGCGGATCGAGGCTGAGCGGACGGATCCACGATCTGGAGCCCGGCCTGAATTCGCAGCCCCCGCCTGTGGGATCATCTCCCCCCGCATCGCGCCGGTGAGCAGGGACGGGAGCCCGGCCCTGATATCCCGGGGGGTCCCTGGGTTGGGTTTTTGGGGGGATGTTTGGAGAATGAAGAAGTCCAAGGCTGAGCGGAAAAGGCCCCTCGGGGGGACATCGGGGGTGGCGGTGCCGTCCTGCCGGGGACGGCCTGGGGGGATCTCGTTGCCCTCGGCTGTGGCACGGAGGCAAATCCCATCGTGTCCTTGTCCTTCCTCCCCCAGAGCGGGAGCGGAGCATGGAGAGCAGGGAGGACAAATGCCCGCGGCAGGAGCTGGTGGAAGAGGCCGTTTTGAGCGGCTCCACGGCGCAGGAAGGCAACGGGGAGGAAAAGGCGCGGAGATGCCGCACGAGGAGGGGCTGCAAACGCAGCCGGCGGGGATGTGAGGGGGAAAGAGCCGGCCTGGGCCGGGAAGGCGGCCGGAGACGGAGGCAGAGCTCGGAGCTGGTGCTCCGTGAGCAGCTCCGTGATGGGGAGAAGCCCCACACGTGCGGGGAGTGTGGGAAGAGCTTCAGGTGGAACTCTGTACTAATCACACACCACAGGATTCACAATGGGGAGACGCCCTTTGAGTGTGGGGAGTGCGGGAAGAGCTTCAGCCAGCGCAGCCATCTGATCAGGCACCAGAGGACCCACACTGGGGCGAGGCCCTACGAGTGTGGGGAGTGTGGGCAGAGCTTCACCCAGAGCTCCAGCCTGATCAAGCACCAGAGGTCCCACCTTAGGGAGAAGCGCCACGAGTGTGGGGAGTGTGGGCAGAGCTTCCGATGGAGGTCGGACCTGATCAGGCACCAAAGGACCCACAATGGGGAACGGCCCTACAAGTGTGGGGAGTGTGGGAAGAGCTTCACATTGAGCTCCGGCCTGATCCAGCACCAGAGGATCCACACTGGGGAGAGGCCTTTCGAGTGTTCCGAGTGTGGGATGCGCTTCAGCCACAGCTCCGCCCGGAACATGCACCAGAGGAGCCACACAGGGGAGAGGCCCTTCGAGTGTGACAAATGCAGGAAGAGGTTTCAGACCCGCGCCCATCTCTTCCGCCACTTTCAGACTCACACAGAGGAGAGACCCTTCCAGTGCCCTGACTGTGGGAAGGGATTCAGGCAGAACTCCAACCTCATCGCCCACCAGCGTATCCACACAGGGGAGAGGCCCTACGAGTGTCCCCAGTGTGGGAAGAGCTTCTCACAGAGCTCTCACTTGACCCAACACCAACGTAGACACCACTAAGGGAAGCCCTGTGAGTGCCCCGAGTGCGGGCAGAGCTTCGTGCGCTGCTCCAGCTCCATCCCCCTCTGGAGGAGGCACTGTGGGCACAGCCCTGGTCACTCACATTCCCTGTGATCCATGCTGGGAACACACCTGGCTGCTTCTCCTTTTAATTTCACCTGAATTTTTTTCTCTTCTCGATCTCTTTGCACTCCAAAAGCCAAGAGAGATGAATCTTTCACTGCAAAACTACTCAAATCCCAATGAAAACAGCTCACTCTTGCCCCAGAATGCTCAATCCCTCCTGAGAAAAACTCCATGCCATACAAATTTTCCTCGATTCTACAGCCAGCCTGTGGTTTAGAGTAGTGGGATCTCAATTAGTGTGGTGGGGTGGGGATTGTGTGGAGCTGGGTGTGTGGGATGTATTTGATAGCAAATAAAACTCTCAGAGTTACAGATTTCTCTCCTGTCCATGTTCAGTCCGTTGCAGTTCTGTTTGCACAGTGCCGCCTGCTGAGCTCATTGTGTTTGTGTCCCTTTTTCTCTCCTGCCTCTCTTTGCCTGCTCTGTTTCTCTCTCAGTGTCTCCCTTGATCCTGGGACCACCAGAGACCCTGCCCTGATTTAATTGACCCCTCCCCTCATTTAATTGACCCATATCCTGATTTAATTGACCCCTGATCTGATTTAATTGACCTATTGCCTGATTTAATTTACCCTTGCCTGATTTAATTGACCCATTTCCTGATTTAAATTTCACATTGCCCGATTTAATTGACCCCTTGCCTGATTTAATTGATACATTACCTGATTTAATTGACCCCTTGCCTGATTTAATTGACCCCTATCCTGATTTAATTGACCCCTCCCCTGATTTAATTGACCCTTCCCCTGATTTAATTGACCCATTTCCTGATTTAAATTTCCCATTGCCTGATTTAATTGACCACTCCCCTGATTTAATTGACCCCTGCCCTGATTTAATTGACCCCTCCCCTGATTTAATTGACCCCTCCCCTGATTTAATTGACCCCTCCCTTGATTTAATTGACCCCTCCCCTGATTTAATTGACCCCTGATCTTATTTAATTGACCCATTGCCTGGTTTAATTGACCCATTGCCTGATTTAATTGACTCCTGCCCTGATTTAATTGACCCATTACCTGATTTAATTGACCCCTCTGTCCCCACCGACCCTCCCCTGAATATTAATTATTTTATTTCCCAATTATTATTTTAATTTCCAGTCCCCGGAGCTGAAGTCCTGAGGGCTGGCAGGGAAATGTCTCTGTAGGATTTTGCTCCGTTTGTCTTCAAGGTCGGGAACATCTTTTCCTGGCTGGGAGCTGGAATTCCAGACTTTTGGAATGTGCGGAGGGCGATAAGGACTGGGATTAAATATGGAGTGGGATCAATTAGGGACTGGGATTAAATATGGAACTTGGGATCAAATATGGACTGGGATTAAATATGGACTGGGATTAAATATGGTTTGGAATCAAATATGGACTGGGATCAATTAGGAGTGGATTAAATAGTTTGGATCAAATATGGACGGGGATCAAATAGGAACTGGGTAAAATAGGATGGGATCAAATCAGGACTGGATCAATATGGAACTGGGTAAAATATGGACTGGGATCAAATATGGACTGGGATTGTGCAGACTGGGATAAACTGGACTAAGATTATTTAGTCTGGGATCAAATATGGACTGGGAATCTATGGATTGGGACATACAGACTGGGATAAACTGGACTGGGATCAAATAGGACTGGGTAAAATATGGACTGGGATAAATCGACGTACTGGAGGATAAACTGGACTGGGATCAAATGGACTAAAATGACTGGGATCAAATATGGACTGGGATCCTACAGACTGGGATAAACTGGACTGAGATCATTTAGACTGGGATCAAATATGGACATGGGATCAACTGGTTGGACGGGGATCAAATATAGCCTGGGATCAAATACAGACTGGGATGAAATAGGGACTGGGATCAAATCAGGACTGGGATCAAATCAGGACTGGGATCAATTTTGGACTGGGATCAAATATAGCCTGGGATCAAATATGGACTGGGATCTTATGGACTGGGATGAAATATGGATGGGGATCAAATATGGACTGGGATCAAAAATATATTGGGATCAAATGGACTGGGTTTCTACAGACTGGGATAAACTGGACTGAGATTATTTAGACTGGGATCAAATATGGACTGTGGTAAAAAATGGACTGGGATCAAATGGACTGGGATAAAATATGGACTGGGGTCAAATAGGGACTGGGATCAAATAGGGACTGAGATAAAATATGGACTGGAATCCTACAGACTGGGATAAACTGGACTGAGATTATTTCGACTGGGATCATGTATGGACTGGGATCAACTTTGTACTGGGATCAAATATGGACTGGGATCAAATACAGACTGGGATGAAATAGGGACTGGGATCAAATATGGAATGGGATCAAAAATATATTGGGATCAAATGGACTGGGTTTCTACAGACTGGGATAAACTGGACTGAGATTATTTAGACTGGGATCAAATACGGACTGGGATTAAATATGGATTGGGATCAAATATGGACTGTGGTAAAATATGGACTGGGATCAAATGGACTGGGATAAACTGGACTGGGATAAAATATGGACTGGGGTCAAATAGGGACTGGGATTGTAGAGAGTGGACCAAATATGGACTGGGATTAAATAGGAACTGGGATCAGATATGGACTGGGATCCAATATGAACCGCGATAATCCTGACTGGGATAAACTGGATGGAGATTATATAGACTAAGATCAAATAGGGACTGGGATCAAATAGGGACTGAGATAAAATATGGACTGGAATCAAATGGACTGGGATCCTACAGACTGGGATAAACTGGACTGAGATTATTTAGACTGGGATCATATATGGACTGGGATCAGATATGGACTGAGATAAAATATGGACTGGGATCAAACAGACTGGGATCAAATGGACTGGGCTCAGATATGGACTGGGCTCAAATATGGACTGGGATCAAATATGGACTGGGATCAAATATGGACCGGGACCATCCCGACAGGGACGGCTGCACCGGAACCGAGCGAGCTGAGGCCGTCCCACCCCGCCCCGCCCAGTTCCCTCCCAGTCCCTCCCAGTTCCCTCCCAGTCCCTCCCAGTTCCCTCCCAGTTCCCTCCCAGTTCCCTCCCAGTCCCTCCCAGTCCCTCCCAGTTCCCTCCCCAAACTCCTCGGAGCCATCGCGGAGCTCCCGGTGCCGATCCCGATCCCGATCCCGAATCCCGGTTTCAGTCTCGGTTCCGGTCCCGATCGCGGTCCCGGTTCGAGTCTCGCTCCCGATCCCAAATCCCGATCCCAGATCCCGATCTTGATCCCGTTCCCGGTTTGATCCGGTTCGGTTCGATCCGGTTCGGTTCACGGCACCGGGGATGAAGATCGCGATCTTTGGAGCCACCGCAGAACCGGGCGGGTCACGCTGGGGCTGGCGCTGGAGCAGGGTACGGGACACCCCGAAAACGGGCACGGGACACCCCAAAAATGGGCACTGGGATCCTGAAATTTGGGGGAATTTGGGACCCCAAATTCGGGAATGGACGGAGCCCAAAAATGGACACAGGGAGCCCAAAAATGGACACAGGGAACCCAAAATTTGCGAGAAATTGGGGAAACTTGGGACCCCAAAAACGGGCACGGGCACCCCAAAAATGGACACTGGGACCCCAAAATTTGGGGGAGTTTGGGGGAATTTGGGACCCCAAAAACCGGGAACAGTGGGACTTGGATCTGGTGCTCCGTGAGCAGCTCCGTGAGGGGAGAAGCCACACACGTGTGGGGAGTGTGGGAAGAGCTTCAGGTGGAACTCCCACCTGATCGCGCACCAGAGGATCCACACAGGGGAGAGGCCCTACGAGTGTGATAAATGCAGGAAGAGGTTTCGGACCAGCACCCATCTCCTCAGGCACTATTGGAGTCACAGAGAGGAGAGACCCTTCCAATGCCTGAGTGTTGGAAGGGATTCAAGCGTAACGGCAACCTCGTCACCCACCGGCGCATCCAGACTGGGGAGAGGCCCTACGAGTGTCCCCAGTGTGGGAAGAGCTTCTCACAGAGCTCTAACTTGACTCGACACCAATGGAAGCACCACGAAGGGATGACCTGTGAGTGCCCCGAGTGCGGGCAGAGCTTCGTGCGCTGCTCAACCTCACGGATGTGGATTGTTATGGGCTGGCAGAGAATGATGTATTTGACAGCAAATAAAAGTCTGAGACGTACAACTTTCTTTCACGTTCATGTTCAGTCGGTTGCAGTTCTGTTTGCACAGTGCCGCCTCCCAGAGAGTCCCCTCAGAGTTGCCGCCCTTGGCCTGAGCCCGCCCCTTTCCCCTCACGGTTCCGCCCTTTCCCTGCCCCCTTTACCCTCACGGTTCCGCCCTTTCCCCGCCCCCTTTCCCCTCACGGTTCCCGCCCTTTTCCCTGCCCCTTTCCCCTCACGGTTCCCGCCCTTTCCCTGCCCCCTTTCCCCTCACGGTTCCAGCCGGTTCGGGGAGAGGAGCAGGGCTGGGGGAGATGGAAGAGGAGGGATGAAGGCGGAGAGAGAGCAGCGATGGAAGGAGGGGAAGAAGGCGGGGTTAGGGAGGAGAAAGAGGAGAAGGGATGGAAGGGGCGGGATGGAAGAGGAGAAGGAGGCGTAGAACGCTGAGGAGCGGGAGAAGGGATGGAAGAGGAGGAGCGGGAGGAAGAGGAAGAGGAGGGACAAAGGCGGATCGAGGCTGAGCGGACGGATCCACGCGGTCTGGAGCCCGGCCTGAATTCGCAGCCCCCACCTGTGGGATCATCTCCCCCCGCATCGCGCCGGTGAGCAGGGACGGGAGCCCGGCCCTGATATCCCGGGGGGTGCCTGGGTTGGGTTTTTGGGGGATGTTTGGAGAATGAAGAAGTCCAAGGCTGAGCGGAAAAGGCCCCTCGGGGGGACATCGGGGGGTGGCGGTGCCGTCCTGCCGGGGACGGCCTGGGGGGATCTCGTTGCCCTCGGCTGTGGCACGGAGGCAAATCCCATGGTGTCCTTGTCCTTCCTCCCCCAGAGCGGGAGCGGAGCATGGAGAGCAGGGAGGACAAATGCCCGCGGCAGGAGCTGGTGGAAGAGGCCGTTTTGAGCGGCTCCACGGCGCAGGAAGGCAACGGGGAGGAAAAGGCGCGGAGATGCCGCTCGAGGAGGGGCTGCAAACGCAGCCGGCGGGGATGTGAGGGGGAAAGAGCCGGCCTGGGCCAGGAAGGCGGCCGGAGACGGAGGCAGAGCTCGGAGCTGGTGCTCCGTGAGCAGCTCCGTGATGGGGAGAAGCCCCACACGTGCGGGGAGTGTGGGAAGAGCTTCAGGTGGAACTCCCATTTGATCGAGCACCAGAGGATCCACACTGGGGAAAGGCCTTTCGAGTGTTCCGTGTGTGGGATGCGCTTCAGCTACAGCTCCGCCCGGAACAAGCACCAGAGGAGCCACACAGGGGAGAGGCCCTTCGAGTGTGACAAATGCAGGAAGAGGTTTCAGACCCGCACCGATCTCTTCCGCCACTTTCAGACTCACACAGAGGAGAGACCCTTCCAGTGCCCTGAGTGTGGGAAGGGATTCAGGGAGAACTCCAGCCTCATCGCCCACCAGCGCATCCACACAGGGGAGAGGCCCTACGAGTGTGATAAATGCAGGAAGAGGTTTCGGACCCGCGGCCATCTCCTCCAGCACTATCAGAGTCACACAGAGAAGAGGCCCTGCCAATGCCCTGACTGTGGGAAGGGATTCAGGCGCAACTCCACCCTCGTCACCCACCGGCGCATCCACACTGGGGAGAGGCCCTACGAGTGCGATAAATGCAGGAAGAGGTTTCGGACCAACGGCCATCTCCTCCAGCACTATCGGATTCATACAGAGGAGAGGCCTTTCCAATGCCCTGAGTGTGGGAAGGGATTCAAGTACAACTCCACCCTCGTCAGGCACCGGCGCATCCACACTGGGGAGAGGCCCTACGAGTGTCCCCAGTGTGGGAAGAGCTTCTCACGGAGGTTTCAGTTGACCCGACACCAACGGAGCCACCACTAAGGGAAGCCCTGTGAGTGCCCCGAGTGCGGGCAGAGCTTCGTGCGCTGCTCCAGCTCCATCCCCCACTGGAGGAGGCACTGTGGGCACAACCCTGGTCACTCACATTCCCCGTGATCCGTGCTGGGAACACACATGGAGGCTTCAAATTTTGGTTTGGCCTTAATATTTCTTCTTTCTCCATCTCTTTGCACTCCAAAATCCACGAGGGATGGATCTGTCACCTCAAAACCTCTCAAATTCCACTGAAAACTGCTCGATATTAACACAAAACTGCTCAATTGCAACTCAAAAATGTCAATGTCATAAAAAATTCACTCGATTGTCAGCCTCCTGAGTAAGATTGGGCTGGAAGGAGACTGGGAGAAGCGTGACCTCAGTTAGGGTGGTTGGATGGGGATTATCTTGGGCTGGGTGTGTGGGATGTCTTTGATATGAAATAAAACTCTCAGAGTTACTGATTTCTCTCCCGTTCATGTTCAGTCACTTACAGTTCTGTTTGCACAGTGCCGCCTCCCAGATTGTCCCCTCAGAGTTGCCGCCCTTGGCCTGAGCCCGCCCCTTTCCCCTCACGGTTCCCGCCCTTTCCCTGCCCCCTTTTCCCCTCACGGTTCCGCCATTTCCCAGCCCCCTTTCCCCTCACGGTTCCCGCCCTTTCACCGCCCCCTTTTACCCTCATGGTTCCGCCCTTTCCCTGCCCCCTTTCCCCTCACGGTTACAGCCGGTTGGGGGAGAGGAGCAGGACTAAGGAAGAAAGAAGGGGAGGGATGAAGGCGGAGAGAGAGCAGCGATGGAAGGAGGGGAAGAAGGCGGGGTTGGGGAGGAGAAAGAGGAGAAGGGATGGAAGGGGCGGGATGGAAGAGGAGAAGCAGGCGGAGATAACGCTGAGGAGCGGGAGGGGGGATGGAAGAGGAGGAGCGGGAGGAAGAGGAAGAGGAGGGACAAAGGCGGATCGAGGCTGAGCGGACGGATCCACGCGGTCTGGAGCCCAGCCTGAATTCGCAGCCCCCACCTGTGGGATCATCGCCCCCCCCATCGCGCCGGTGAGCAGGGACGGGAGCCCGGCCCTGATATCCCGGGGGGTCCCTGGGTTGGGTTTTTGGGGGGATGTTTGGAGAATGAAGAAGTCCAAGGCTGAGCGGAAAAGGCCCCTCGGGGGGACATCGGGGGGTGGCGGTGCCGTCCTGCCGGGGACGGCCTGGGGGGATCTCGTTGCCCTCGGCTGTGGCACGGAGGCAAATCCCATCGTGTCCTTGTCCTTCCTCCCCCAGAGCAGGAGCGGAGCATGGAGAGCAGGGAGGACAAATGCCCGCGGCAGGAGCTGGTGGAAGAGGCCGTTTTGAGCGGCTCCACGGCGCAGGAAGGCAACGGGGAGGAAAAGGCGCGGAGATGCCGCTCGAGGAGGGGCTGCAAACGCAGCCGGCGGGGATGTGAGGGGGAAAGAGCCGGCCTGGGCCGGGAAGGCGGCCGGAGACGGAGGCAGAGCTCGGAGCTGGTGCTCCGTGAGCAGCTCCGTGATGGGGAGAAGCCCCACACGTGCGGGGAGTGTGGGAAGAGCTTCAGGTGGAACTGCGAACTGATCGTGCACCAGAGGACCCACACTGGGGAGAGGCCCTATGAGTGTGGGCAGTGTGGGAAGAGCTTCAGCCAGCACGCCTATCTGATCGTGCACCAGAGGATTCACACTGGGGAGAGGCCCTACGAGTGTGGGGAGTGTGGGAAGAGCTTCAGCCAAGTCAACAATCTGGTCACGCACCAGAGGAGCCACACTGGGGAGAGGCCTTTTGAGTGTGGGCAGTGTGGGAAGAGCTTCAGGAGGAGCTCCCATCTGATCGAGCACCAGAGGATCCACACTGGAGAGAGGCCCTTTGAGTGTGGGCAGTGTGGGAAGTGCTTCAGGTGGAAGTCCCATTTGATCCCGCACCGGAGGATTCACACTGGGGAGAGGTCCTTTGAGTGTGGGGAGTGCGGGAAGAGCTTCACCCAGAGCTCCAGCCTGATCAATCACCAGAGGTCCCACCTTCAGGAGAATCGCCACGACTGTGGGGAGTGTGGGCAGAGCTTCCGATGGAGGTCGCAGCTCATCAGGCACCAGAGGACCCACACTGGGGAGAGGCCCTACGAGTGTGGGGAGTGTGGGAAGAGCTTCACAGTGAGCTCCAGCCTGATTGTGCACCAGAGGATCCACACTGGGGAAAGGCCTTTCGAGTGTTCCGTGTGTGGGATGCGCTTCAGCCAGAGCTCCCACCGGAACAAGCACCAGAGGAGCCACACTGGGGAGAGGCCCTTTGAGTGTGACAAATGCAGGAAGAGGTTTCAGACCCGCGCCGATCTCTTCTACCACTTTCAGACTCACACAGAGGAGAGGCCCTTCCAGTGCCCTGAGTGTGGGAAGGGATTCCGGAAGAACTCCAACCTCATCGCCCACCAGCGCATCCACACTGGGGAGAGGCCCTACGAGTGTGATAAATGCAGGAAGAGGTTTCAGACCAGCTCCCATCTCCTCCGGCACTATCGGATTCACACAGAGGAGAGGCCCTTCCGCTGCCCCGACTGCGGGAAGGGATTCAAGCACAACTCCACCCTCGTCACCCACCGGCGCATCCACACTGGGGAGAGGCCCTACGAGTGTCCCCAGTGTGGGAAGAGCTTCTCACAGAGCTCTCACTTGACCCAACACCAACGTAGACACCACTAAGGGAAGCCCTGTGAGTGCCCCGAGTGCGGGCAGAGCTTCGTGCGCTGCTCCAGCTCCATCCCCCACTGGAGGAGGCACTGTGGGCACAGCCCTGGTCACTCACATTCCCTGTGATCCATGCTGGGAACACACCTGGCTGCTTCTCCTTTTAATTTCACCTGAATTTTTTTCTCTTCTCGATCTCTTTGCACTCCAAAAGCCAAGAGAGATGAATCTTTCACTGCAAAACTACTCAAATCCCAGTGAAAACAGCTCACTCTTGCCCCAGAATGCTCAATCCCTCCTGAGAAAAACTCCATGCCATACAAATTTTCCTCGATTCTACAGCCAGCCTGTGGTTTAGAGTAGTGGGATCTCAATTAGTGTGGTGGGATGGGGATTGTGTGGAGCTGGGTGTGTGGGATGTATTTGATAGCAAATAAAACTCTCAGAGTTACAGATTTCTCTCCTGTCCATGTTCAGTCCGTTGCAGTTCTGTTTGCACAGTGCCGCCTGCTGAGCTCATTGTGTTTGTGTCCCTTTTTCTCTCCTGCCTCTCTTTGCCTGCTCTGTTTCTCTCTCAGTGTCTCCCTTGATCCTGGGACCACCAGAGACCCTGCCCTGATTTAATTGATCCATTGCCTGATTTAATTGACCCCTCCCCTGATTTAATTGACCCCTCCCCTGATTTAATTGACCCATTTCCTGATTTAAATTTCCCATTGCCTGATTTAATTGACCCCTATCCTGATTTAATTGACCCCTCCCCTGATTTAATTGACCCCTATCCTGATTTAATTGACCCCTGATCTGATTTAATTGACCCCTCCCCTGATTTAATTGACCCTTGCCTGATTTAATTGACCCCTTGCCTGATTTAATTGACCCCTCCCCTGATTTAATTGACCCCTATCCTGATTTAATTGACCCCTTGCCTGATTTAATTGACCCCTTCCCTGATTTAATTGACCCCTCCCCTGATTTAATTGACCCCTCCCCTGATTTAATTGACCCCTTGCCTGATTTAATTGACCCCTTGCCTGATTTAATTGACCCCTCCCCTGATTTAATTGACCCCTCCCCTGATTTAATTGACCCATTGCCTGATTTAATTGACCCCTGCCCTGATTTAATTTTCCCTTGCCTGATTTAATTGACCCCTCCCTTGATTTAATTGACCCCTCCCCTGATTTAATTGACCCCTTGCCTGATTTAATTGATACATTACCTGATTTAATTGACCCCTTGCCTGATTTAATTGACCCCTGATCTGATTTAATTGACCCCTTGCCTGATTTAATTGACTCCTGCCCTGATTTAATTGACCCATTGCCTGATTTAATTGACCCCTCTGTCCCCACCGACCCTCCCCTGAATATTAATTATTTTATTTCCCAATTATTATTTTAATTTCCAGTCCCCGGAGCTGAAGTCCTGAGGGCTGGCAGGGAAATGTCTCTGTAGGATTTTGCTCCGTTTGTCTTCAAGGTCGGGAACATCTTTTCCTGGCTGGGAGCTGGAATTCCAGACTTTTGGAATGTGTGGAGGGCGATAAGGACTGGGATTAAATATGGAGTGGGATCAATTAGGGACTGGGATTAAATATGAATTGGGATTAAATATGGACTGGGATTAAATATGGTTTGGAATCAAATATGGACTGGGATTAAATATGGACTGGGATTAAATATGGTTTGGAATCAAATATGGACTGGGATCAATTAGGGAGTGCGATTAAATAGATTTGGATCAAATATGGACTGGGATCAAATAGGAACTGGGATTAAATATGGATTGGGATCAAATATGGACTGGGATCAAATAGGAACTGGGGTAAAATATGGACTGGGATCAAATATGGACTGGGATTGTGCAGACTGGGATAAACTGGACTGAGATTATTTAGACTGGGATCAAATATGGACTGGGAATCTTATGGATTGGGACCATACAGACTGGGATAAACTGGACTGGGATCAAATAGGGACTGGGGTAAAATATGGACTGGGATAAATCGGACTGGGATAAAATACGGACTGGGATAAAATATGGACTGGGATCCTACAGACTGGGATAAACTGGACTGAGATTATTTAGACTGGGATCAAATCCGGACTGGGATCAACTTTGGACTGGGATCAAATATAGCCCGGGATCAAATACAGACTGGGATGAAATAGGGACTGGGATCAAATATGGAATGGGATCAAAAATATATTGGGATCAAATGGACTGGGGTCTACAGACTGGGATAAACTGGACTGAGATTATTTAGACTGGGATCAAATATGGACTGGGATTAAATATGGATTGGGATCAAATATGGACTGTGGTAAAATATGGACTGGGATCAAATGGACTGGGATAAAGTGGACTGGGATAAAATATGGACTGGGGTCAAATAGGGACTGGGATTGTAGAGAGTGGACCAAATATGGACTGGGATAAAATATGGACTGGGGTCAAATATGGACTGGGATCCAATATGAACCGCGATAATCCTGACTGGGATAAACTGGATGGAGATTATATAGACTAAGATCAAATAGGGACTGGGATCAAATAGGGACTGAGATAAAATATGGACTGGAATCAAATGGACTGGGATCCTACAGACTGGGATAAACTGGACTGGGATCAAATCAGGACTGGGATCAAATATGGAACTAGGATCAAATAGGAACTGGGATTAAATATGGATTGGAATCAAATAGGAACTGGGATAAACTGGACTGGGATTAAATATGGATTGGGAACAAATATGGAATGGGATGAAATGCGAACTGGGATCAAATATAGACTGGGATAATTCTGACTGGGGTAAACTGGAGTGAGATTATATAGACTAAGATCAAATATGGACTGGGATCAGATATGGACTGGGATTAAATATAGATTGGGAACAAATATATATTGGGATCAAATGGACTGGGTTTCTACAGACTGGGATAAACTGGAGTGAGATTATTTAGACTGGGATCAAATACGGACTGGGATAAAATATGAAATGGGGTCAAATAGGGACTGGGATTGTAGAGAGCGGACCAAACATGGACTGGGATTAAATGCGAACTGGGGTCAGATATGGACTGGGAGAAAATACGGACTGGGGTCAAATAGGGACTGGGATCCTACAGAGTGGACCAAATATGGAGTGGGATTAAATAGGAACTGGGATAAAATATGGACTGGGATCAAGTATGGACTGGGATAATCCTGACTGGGATAAACTGGACTGGGATAAAATATGGACCAGGGTCAAATAGGGACTGAGATAAAATATGGACTGGCATCAAATGGACTGGGATCCTACAGACTGGGATAAACTGGACTGGGACCAAATATGGACTGGGATCAAATCAGGACTGGGATCAAATATGGAACTAGGATCAAATAGGAACTGGGATTAAATATGGATTGGAATCAAATATGAACTGGGATAAACTGGACTGGGATCAAATATGGATTGGGAACAAATATGGAATGGGATGAAATACGAACTGGGATCAAATATAGACTGGGATAATCCTGACTGGGATAAACTGGAGTGAGATTATTTAGACTGGGATCAAGTGGACTGGGATAAAATATGGACTGGGGTCAAATATGGACTGGGATTGTAGAGAGCGGACCAAATATGGACTGGGATTAAATGGGAACTGGGGTCAGATATGGACTGGGATCAAATATGAACTGGGGTCAAATAGGGACTGAGATAAAATATGGACTGGAATCCTACAGACTGGGATAAACTGGACTGAGATTATTTTGACTGGGATCATGTATGGACTGGGATCAACTTTGTACTGGGATCAAATATGGACTGGGATTAAATATAGACGGGGATCAAATATGGACTGGGATCAAAAATATATTGGGATCAAATGGACTGGGTTTCTACAGACTGGGAAAAACTGGACTGAGATTATTTAGACTGGGATCAAATACGGACTGGGATTAAATATGGATTGGGATCAAATATGGACTGTGGTAAAATATGGACTGGGATCAAATGGACTGGGATAAACTGGACTGGGATAAAATATGGACTGGGGTCAAATAGGGACTGGGATTGTAGAGAGTGGACCAAATATGGACTGGGATTAAATAGGAACTGGGGTCAGATATGGACTGGGATCCAATATGAACCGCGATAATCCTGACTGGGATAAACTGGATGGAGATTATATAGACTAAGATCAAATAGGGACTGGGATCAAATAGGGACTGAGATAAAATATGGACTGGAATCAAATGGACTGGGATCCTACAGACTGGGATAAACTGGACTGAGATTATTTAGACTGGGATCATATATGGACTGGGATCAGATATGGACTGAGATAAAATATGGACTGGGATCAAACGGACTGGGCTCAAATAAGGACTGGGATTAAATCAGGACTGGGATCAAATGGACTGGGCTCAGATATGGACTGGGATCAAATATGGACTGGGATCAAATATGGACCGGGACCATCCCGACAGGGACGGCTGCACCGGAACCGAGCGAGCTGAGGCCGTCCCGCCCCGCCCCGCCCAGTTCCCTCCCAGTCCCGCCCAGTCCCTCCCAGTTCCTTCCCATTCCCTCCCAGTTCCCCCCAGTCCCTCCCAGTTCCCGCCCAGTCCCGCCCAGTCCCTCCCAGTCCCGCCCATTCCCTCTCAGTCCCGCCCATTCCCTCCCAGTCCCTCCCAGTCCCTCCCAGTCCCGCCCAGTCCCTCCCAGTTCCCTCCCAGTCCCTCCCAGTCCCGCCCAGTCCCTCCCAGTTCCCTCCCATTCCCTCCCAGTCCCTCCCAGTCCCTCCCAGTTCCCTCCCCAAACTCCTCGGAGCCATCGCGGAGCTCCTGGTGCCGATCCAGATCCCAATCCCTAATCCCGGTTTCAGTCTCGGTTCCGGTCCCGATCGCGGTCCCGGTTCGAGTCTCGCTCCCGATCCCAAATCCCGATCCCGGATCCCGATCTCGATCCCGTTCCCGGTTCGATCCGGTTCAGTTCGGTCCCGTTCGATCCGGTTCGGTTCGGTCTGGTTCGATCCGGTTCGGTTCACGGCACCGGGGATGAAGATCGCGATCTTTGGAGCCACCGCAGAACCGGGCGGGTCACGCTGGGGCTGGCGCTGGAGCAGGGTACGGGACACCCCGAAAACGGGCACGGGACACCCCAAAAATGGGCACTGGGATCCTGAAATTTGGGGGAATTTGGGACCCCAAATTCGGGAATGGACGGAGCCAAAAATGGACACAGGGAGCCCAAAAATGGACACAGGGAACCCAAAATTTGTGAGAAATTGGGGAAACTTGGGACCCCAAAAACGGGCACGGGCACCCCAAAAATGGACACTGGGACCCCAAAATTTGGGGGAGTTTGGGGGAATTTGGGACCCCAAAAACCGGGAACAGTGGGACTTGGATCTGGTGCTCCGAGAGCAGCTCCGTGAGGGGAGAAGCCACACACGTGTGGGGAGTGTGGGAAGAGCTTCAGGTGGAACTGCGAACTGATCGAGCACCAGAGGATTCACACTGGGGAGAGGCCCTTCGAGTGTGATAAATGCAGGAAGAGGTTTCGGACCAGCACCCATCTCCTCAGGCACTATTGGAGTCACAGAGAGGAGAGACCCTTCCAATGCCCTGAGTGTTGGAAGGGATTCAAGCGTAACGGCAACCTCGTCACCCACCGGCGCATCCAGACTGGGGAGAGGCCCTACGAGTGTCCCCAGTGTGGGAAGAGCTTCTCACAGAGCTCTAACTTGACTCGACACCAATGGAAGCACCACGAAGGGATGACCTGTGAGTGCCCCGAGTGCGGGCAGAGCTTCGTGCGCTGCTCAACCTCACGGATGTGGATTGTTATGGGCTGGCAGAGAATGATGTATTTGACAGCAAATAAAAGTCTGAGACGTACAACTTTCTTTCACGTTCATGTTCAGTCGGTTGCAGTTCTGTTTGCACAGTGCCGCCTCCCAGAGAGTCCCCTCAGAGTTGCCGCCCTTGGCCTGAGCCCGCCCCTTTCCCCTCACGGTTCCCGCCCTTTCCCTGCCCCCTTTCCCCTCACGGTTCCCGCCCTTTCCCTGCCCCCTTTCCCCTCGCGGTTCCAGCCGGTTCGGGGAGAGGAGCAGGGCTGGGGGAGATGGAAGAGGAGGGATGAAGGCGGAGAGAGCGCAGCGATGGAAGGAGGAGAAGAAGGTGGGGTTAGGGAGCAGGAGGAGGAGAAGGGATGGAAGGGGCGGGATGGAAGAGGAGAAGGAGGCGGAGATAACGCTGAGGAGAGGGCGGGGGGATGGAAGAGGAGGAGCGGGAGGAAGAGGAAGAGGAGGGACAAAGGCGGATCGAGGCTGAGCGGACGGATCCACGCGGTCGCCCAGCCTGAATTCGCAGCCCCCACCTGTGGGATCATCGCCCCCCGCATCGCGCCGGTGAGCAGGGACGGGAGCCCGGCCCTGATATCCCGGGGGGTGCCTGGGTTGGGTTTTTGGGGGGATGTTTGGAGAATGAAGAAGTCCAAGGCTGAGCGGAAAAGGCCCCTCGGGGGGACATCGGGGGGTGGCGGTGCCGTCCTGCCGGGGACGGCCTGGGGGGATCTCGTTGCCCTCGGCTGTGGCACGGAGGCAAATCCCATCGTGTCCTTGTCCTTCCTCCCCCAGAGCGGGAGCGGAGCATGGAGAGCAGGGAGGACAAATGCCCGCGGCAGGAGCTGGTGGAAGAGGCCGTTTTGAGCGGCTCCACGGCGCAGGAAGGCAACGGGGAGGAAAAAGGGCGGAGATGCCGCACGAGGAGGGGCTGCAAACGCAGCCGGCGCGGATGTGAGGGGGAAAGAGCCGGCCTGGGCCGGGAAGGCGGCCGGAGACGGAGGCAGAGCTCGGAGCTGGTGCTCCGTGAGCAGCTCCGTGATGGGGAGAAGCCCCACACGTGCGGGGAGTGTGGGAAGAGCTTCAGGTGGAACTCTGTACTAATCACACACCAGAGGATTCACACTGGAGAGAGGCCCTTTGAGTGTGGGGAGTGCGGGAAGAGCTTCAGCCAGCGCAGCAATCTGCTCAGGCACCAGAGGACCCATCCTGGGGAGAGGCCCTACGAGTGTGGGGAGTGTGGGAAGAGCTTCACCCAGAGCTCCAGCCTGATCAAGCACCAGAGGTCCCACCTTCGGGAGAAGCGCCACGAGTGTGGGGAGTGTGGGCAGAGCTTCCGATGGAGGTCGGACCTGATCAGGCACCAAAGGACCCACAATGGGGAACGGCCCTACAAGTGTGGGGAGTGTGGGAAGAGCTTCACATTGAGCTCCGGCCTGATCCAGCACCAGAGGATCCACACTGGGGAGAGGCCTTTTGAGTGTTCCGTGTGTGGGATGCGCTTCAGCCACAGCTCCGCCCGGAACATGCACCAGAGGAGCCACACTGGGGAGAGGCCCTTTGAGTGTGACAAATGCAGGAAGAGGTTTCAGACCCGCGCCCATCTCTTCCGCCACTTTCAGACTCACACAGAGGAGAGGCCCTTCCAGTGCCCCGACTGTGGGAAGGGATTCAGGCAGAACTCCAACCTCATCGCCCACCAGCGTATCCACACTGGGGAGAGGCCCTACGAGTGTCCCCAGTGTGGGAAGAGCTTCTCACAGAGCTCTCACTTGACCCAACACCAACGGAGCCACCACTAAGGGAAGCCCTGTGAGTGCCCCGAGTGCGGGCAGAGCTTCGTGCGCTGCTCCAGCTCCATCCCCCACTGGAGGAGGCACTGTGGGCACAGCCCTGGTCACTCACATTCCCTGTGATCCATGCTGGGAACACACCTGGCTGCTTTTCCTTTTAATTTCACCTGAATTTTTTTCTCTTCTCGTTCTCTTTGCACTCCAAAAGCCAAGAGAGATGAATCTTTCACTGCAAAACTACTCAAATCCCAGTGAAAACAGCTCACTCTTGCCCCAGAATGATGAATCCCTCCTGAGAAAAACTCCATGCCATACAAATTTTCCTCGATTCTACAGCCAGCCTGTGGTTTAGAGTAGTGGGATCTCAATTAGTGTGGTGGGGTGGGGATTGCGTGGAGCTGGGTGTGTGGGATGTATTTGATAGCAAATAAAACTCTCAGAGTTACAGATTTCTCTCCTGTCCATGTTCAGTCGGTTGCAGTTCTGTTTGCACAGTGCCGCCTGCTGAGCTCATTGTGTTTGTGTCCCTTTTTCTCTCCTGCCTCTCTTTGCCTGCTCTGTTTCTCTCTCAGTGTCTCCCTTGATCCTGGGACCACCAGAGACCCTGCCCTGATTTAATTGACCCCTCCCCTGATTTAATTGACCCCTCTCCTGATTTAATTGACCCATTGCCTGATTTAATTGACCCATTGCCTGATTTTATTGACCCCTCCCTTGATTTAATTTACCCTTGCCTGATTTAATTGACCCATTGCCTGATTTAATTGACCCATTGCCTGATTTAATTGACTCCTGCCCTGATTTAATTGACCCATTGCCTGATTTAATTGACCCATTGCCTGATTTAATTGACCCCTCCCCTGATTTAATTGACCCCTTGCCTGATTTAATTGACCCCTCCCCTGATTTAATTGACCCCTTGCCTGATTTAATTGACCCCTCCCCTGATTTAATTGACCCCTTGCCTGATTTAATTGACCCCTCCCCTGATTTAATTGACCCATTTCCTGATTTAAATTTCCCATTGCCTGATTTAATTGACCCCTTGCCTGATTTAATTGACCTCTGCCCTGATTTAATTTTCCCTTGCCTGATTTAATTGACCCCTCCCCTGATTTAATTGACCCATTGCCTGATTTAATTGACCCATTGCCTGATTTAATTGACCCCTTGCCTGATTTAATTGACCCCTTGCCTGATTTAATTGACCCCTTGCCTGATTTAATTGACCCCTCCCTTGATTTAATTGACCCCTCCCCTGATTTAATTGACCCCTCCCCTGATTTAATTGACCCATTGCCTGATTTAATTGATACATTACCTGATTTAATTGACCCCTTGCCTGATTTAATTGACCTCTGCCCTGATTTAATTTTCCCTTGCCTGATTTAATTGGCCCATTGCTTGATTTAATTGACCCCTCCCTTGATTTAATTGACCCCTCCCCTGATTTAATTGACCCCTACCCTGATTTAATTGACCCATTGCCTGATTTAATTGACCCCTTGCCTGATTTAATTGACCCCTATCCTGATTTTATTGACCCCTGCCCTGATTTAATTGACCCCTCCCTTGATTTAATTGATCCATTGCCTGATTTAATTGACCCATATCCTGATTTAATTGACCCCTGCCCTCATTTAATTGACCCATATCCTGATTTAATTGACCCCTGATCTGATTTAATTGACCCCTATCCTGATTTAATTGACCCCTATCCTGATTTAATTGACCCCTTGCCTGATTTAATTGACTCCTGCCCTGATTTAATTGACTCCTGCCCTGATTTAATTGACCCCTCTGTCCCCACCGACCCTCCCCTGAATATTAATTATTTTATTTCCCAATTATTATTTTAATTTCCAGTCCCCGGAGCTGAAGTCCTGAGGGCTGGCAGGGAAATGTCTCTGTAGGATTTTGCTCCGTTTGTCTTCAAGGTCGGGAACATCTTTTCCTGTCTGGGAGCTGGAATTCCAGACTTTTGGAATGTGTGGAGGGCGATAAGGACTGGGATTAAATATGGAGTGGGATCAATTAGGGACTGGGATTAAATATGAATTGGGATTAAATATGGACTGGGATTAAATATGGTTTGGAATCAAATATGGACTGGGATCAATTAGGGAGTGCGATTAAATAGATTTGGATCAAATATGGACTGGGATCAAATAGGAACTGGGATTAAATATGGATTGGGATCAAATCAGGACTGGGATCAAATATGGAACTGGGGTAAAATATGGACTGGGATCAAATATGGACTGGGATTGTGCAGACTGGGATAAACTGGACTGAGATTATTTAGACTGCAATAAAATATGGACTGGGAATCTTATGGATTGGGATCACACAGACGGGGATAAACTGGACTGGGATCAAGTAGGGACTGGGGTAAAATATGGACTGGGATAAAATATGGACTGGGATCCTACAGACTGGGATAAACTGGACTGAGATTATTTAGACTGGGATCAAATCCGGACTGGGATCAACTTTGGACTGGGATCAAATATAGCCCGGGATCAAATACAGACTGGGATGAAATAGGGACTGGGATCAAATATGGAATGGGATCAAAAATATATTGGGATCAAATGGACTGGGGTTCTACAGACTGGGATAAACTGGACTGAGATTATTTAGACTGGGATCAAATACGGACTGGGATTAAATATGGATTGGGATCAAATATGGACTGTGGTAAAATATGGACTGGGATCAAATGGACTGGGATAAACTGGACTGGGATAAAATATGGACTGGGGTCAAATAGGGACTGGGATTGTACAGAGTGGACCAAATATGGAGTGGGATTAAATAGGAACTGGGATCAGATATGGACTGGGATCAAATATGGACTGGGATAATCCTGACTGGGATAAACTGGACTGGGATAAAATATGGATTGGGAACATATTGGAATATGTATCCCAATATAACCAGTTAGATGGTGCCTAGGCCAGTTCTGACCTTCGCTGCTTGGCCAGAGGCAGCACTGTGGTGTTTAACCCCAGAGGTACCTTGGCTGGCGGCAAAGTGCAGCGGGGCACAAGACAGGACTCCGTTCTCCTCAGGAGAGAGCTTCTGGCGATGGTGAAGAAAAGAAGGGAGCGGATTCTGCTAGAAGGTTGCCAGATGTTTATTCCATGAGTACAGATACGTCTGCACTGGGCCACTGCTGGTAACAGAATGAAGCCGCATGGTCTCATTCACATTTTAAGCTCAGGACAGGGGAAGGGGAGGGGACAGGTGAGTCACCAACCAGGTGAAGGGGCAGGGTCTCAAGGTACTAGGGCCACCTATCACACGACGCCTTGCTGGTATGTTAGCCTGATTGACAGGGCACACTCAGCGAGGGGCGAGGGGGAAGGGAGAAGGTAAAACAGGATATTGCAACACACCACAACATCTCCCCCTAGTTTTGTTTAAAAAGAAGAGGGCTGTGTTTATGGTGCAGAATGATTCTACTTAGGCTTCCAGGTCATCCACTGGAGCACTGAGGGCTTCCAAATGGTAGACTTCAGGAGGGGAGATGAGTTTGAGATTAACTTGAGAACCATGCGTCTGATTACTCCAAAAACAATGCTAAAAAACTACAATAACTACAACTAAAATAAACAGCACTAAAATTACAGTTTTCAGAATAGATCCCAACCAGCCCGCGAGTCCCCAGCCTTTGAACAGTCCATTCAGCCCGTTGTCAGTTTCTCTGTTGATGTCTGAGAGCCTTTGTCAAGGTAGTCCATATGTGGTTTGGGCTGCGGTACTATGTAGGAGATCGCAGGTGGGATGATCACGAGTAGGACGAGAAGCAGGCTCGGTCTCATGACGTCTCGAGGCTACACACGAACAGTGGGATCTAAACTGGTACAAAAACTTGAGACAAACATATATTACAAACTATTCCAGATAGGAGGCTTAAATGGAATTTCCTCCAGAGAACGTGCGCGGCGTTTTCTTCTCCAGGCAGCGTGAGCAACCTGGGGTGCTTCTGCAGATTTCTCTGAGACTTTGGGAACATAGGGCTTTACCCATTTGGAAGGAACCCACCTTAAACCAGAGGGGGTGGACACACAGGCGTATCCACGTCCCCAAGTAACCAATTTGTAAGGTCCCACCATTTTCCAAGTCTCAGGGTCCTTTACTAAAACTGGAGGTTTTTCTTTCATCAATCTGTGACTTTCCCCCCAAAGTGGCGTAGGATGGGAGGGTTCAGGCTGTCAAAAGAACAATTCAGAAAATTGATTGTGAATAGCGCCCTGGATAACCGGATGTGGGGAGGTTCTACCTTCAGAACCTGTTGTTGCTGGTCCAGGACCCTTTTAATATCACGGTGAGTTCTTTCTACAATGGCTTGACCTGTCGGGGAGTAGGGGATGCCAGTTTTGTGCACTACTCCCCATTGCTGCAGGAAGCTCCCGAATTCCTTGGATTTATAAGCTGGCCCATTATCAGTTTTCAGCTCCTTGGGGATGCTCATGAAAGAAAAAGCCTGTAAGAGGTGCTTAATAGCATCAATAGATGATTCTCCTGTGTGGGCAGAAGCATAGACCGCTCCAGAAAAGGTATCTACACTAACATGAACATATTTCTGCCGTCCAAAAGCCTGTATGTGTGTTACATCTGTTTGCCACAGTTCACAACTGTTCAGTCCCCTTGGGTTTGCTCCCGTACTCACTGTAGGGAGTGCATGTTGTTGGCAATTTGGGCACGTGGCCACAATCGCTTTGGCCTGTTCTCGAGTGATGTTAAACTGGCGAACCAGGCCAGGTGCATTTTGGTGGAAAAGCTGGTGGCTGATTTTTGCCTGTTCAAAAACATTTGGGAGAGTGGCCATCACTGCAGGTGCAGCAAGAGCATCTGCCCTTCTGTTCCCTTCAGCAATAAACCCTGGCAAGTCAGTGTGTGACCTGACATGCATCACATAAAAGGGTTGCTCTCGGTGAGTGACTAACTTTACTAGTTTGGAAAGCAATTCAAAAAGTGCAATGTTAGATACATCTTGCAGTATTGCTTGATCTGCTCTGGATACTACTCCTGCCACGTATGCAGAGTCTGTAATCAGATTAAATGGTTCTGAGAACCTTTCAAAAGCCCTAACAACTGCAGCCAATTCAGCAACCTGAGGTGAACCTTCCACCTCAGCAATGTCCGTCTCCCACTGCTGGGTTTGAGGATCTTTCCAAGTCATAACAGACTTGTGGGACCTCCCGGACGCATCTGTAAAGACAGTCAGAGCCCTTTTTAAAGGTCTCCTACTTAGAGCAGTTCTTAATTTTAAAGTAAATTGAACATCTTGTTCAAACAATTTGCAAGCGGGCCGTGCTACCGAAAATTGTCCTGAGTAGGAATCCAGAGCAAACTGCAACACTTCATTTTCTTGAAACAACTGTTCCAGTATTTTCATAGTATTTTGACCTGATTTTAACTCAACTGGAATGTGAATGCACTTAAAATCACATCCTGCTAACTCCCTGATCCGGGTCCTTGCTTTCCGGATCAGTTCTGCTATCAGCTCCTGAGGCTTTGTCAGCCTCTTGGACCTTTTGTGACTGAGGAAAACCCATTCTATGATCAAGAGAGAGTCCCTCTGGTCCCGGTCCTTTTTTGGTGGGTCCTTTGCCTTGGGTGTTTGTTTTTCCTCCCACTGGAAAATAATTCCATGGAGGTGTGGCAACTTACCTAGGATGATAAATTTGAATGGCAGATCAGGCCGGCATCGGTGGGCCTGTCTTGTGGACATTGCAATCTGAACCTTTTCTAGAGCTTTCCGTGCCTCTGGGGTAATAGACCTAGGAGCACCTGGGTCCTCTCCCCCTTTCAGTAAATTGAAAAGAGGGGCAAGGTCTTCATTAGTCAGACCAAGCCATGGTCTTACCCAATTCAAAGACCCACACAACTTGTGGACATCCGCAAGGGTATTGATCCTTGGATTGATTTCTAGTTTTTGAGGAACAATGGTCCTATTTCCAATTTCTAAGCCCAAATACTTCCAAGGTGGCATCTTTTGAATTTTCTGTTCCTGGAGCTCGAACCCTGCAACAATCAATGCATCGATCGTTAGGTCAAGCGCATGTGTTAGTAAATCATCATTGGGGGCACACACAAGGATATCATCCATATAATGGTAGATGATGGCCTTCTCTGCGGCTGCACGAACTGGGGAAAGCAGGGAAGAGACATACCACTGGCAGATAGCTGGAGATACCTTCAGGCCCTGAGGAAGAACGGTCCAATGGTACCTTTTCATAGGAGCTTCTGAATTGATAGAAGGGACAGAGAATGCCAAACGCGGTGCATCGTCAGGGTGCAATGGGATTTGGAAAAAACAATCTTTAATATCAATAACAGCTAATTTCCAATCTTGAGGAAGCATTGTTGGGGATGGCATACCAGGCTGGGGAGAACCCATATCTTCAATTACATTATTAATTTGTCGGAGGTCACAGAGAAGTCGCCACCTCTTTTTGTCAGCTTTTTGGATGACAAACACCGGAGAGTTCCATGGGGACATGGTCTCCACAATGTGGCCTTTTCTTAGTTGCTCTTGTACCAGTTCTTCAAGCACTTTTATTTTTTGTTTACTGAGTGGCCACTGTTTCACATCAACTGGTTCGTCTGTTTTCCACTTAAGTTTTTGAGCGGGGCGCTGTTGTTTAATGACTGCTGCACAAAAATGCTGTGGAGAGTCTGGAATATTAATTGTGACACCCCACTGGGCCATTAAATCTCTCCCTAACAAAGGTTCTGAATAATCTAACACAAATGGACGGATATTTGCTAATTGTCCGTTTGGACCCTCGAATTGAATAATGCTTTTGGATTGCCTTGCCAATTGCAGACCTCCTACACCTCGAAGGTGACCAGCAACATTTTGTAAAGGCCAGTGTGCTGGCCAGTCTTGTACTGGAATCACTGTGCAGTCTGCACCTGTGTCTACAAGCATCTCAATGCGTTTAGACTCCCCACCCCCACTGACATTGCACCACAATTTGGGTTTATCTGTCCCAATAACTTGGACCCGGGCGACTGTGGGCCCTTGTTTATCGACATTTTCAGGTAAAGATGGCACAGGGATAGCTTGAGCAACAATTTGTCCCTTAGGAAGAAACAGGGGTGGGTGGAAACAGTGCAGGCTGAGAACAAATTGCTTGGGATCTGATGTTGTCAGTCCCGGAGCAATTTCGATCTCTTGTGGTGTGTTTTTGCCCCCAGTGATGATGTACTTACAACGAATTTGGTTCCAAGTACCCTTCTGTTCAGGATTTACAGAGACAAAATGCCAGTCAGTGTCCTTCAGGTGGAGTGACTCTGTCAGCTGCAACCTGTAAGGCTCATTGACAGAAGATGCGGTTAATACAGAATCACTTAAATCATAACAAAGGTTATTTTGTTTCACATTTAACAGTGGACTAGCGGATTTGGTCTTTGAAGCACCTGCTTCACTTACACAAATGTTAATATTATCGCGCGCTTGATTTATTTTGCTACCCTTATTCTCTTGGCCTGCTCCTTTTATGTCTGCACGCCTGGCAGGCTGGCGCTTTATTCTTCGTTTTTTTGTTGTTGACCCCCAGGGAGGGCTTGCAGTTCTCCTCCCTGCTATTTTTAAATTCATCAAATTCCCTTTTCAGGGGGCACTGGTTACTCCAGTGCCCTAGCTTATTGCAAAGCAGGCATGGTTTAGTGGGCTCAACCATTGCCGGTCTCCGCTGCTGCCCAGGGTACTGCTGTGCTGAGGGAGAAGGTGCAGGGCTGGCAACAGCAACACGCTGAGGTGGTCTTGGCAGCAGCCTTGGTCTGGTGTCTTCAGCTACAGTCATCAGAGGCACTTTCCTGTTACAGACTAGAAGCATATCTTTTAATGTAGGGGAAGGTTCCATAGGAAGGCTCAGGATTGCTGCTCGACACTGTTCATTTGCATTTGTAAACGCTATTTCTTCTAAAATTGCTTCCCTTGCATTTTCCTTTTTAACTTGTATTTCAATGGCTCTAGTTAGCCTTTCTACAAATTTCACAAAAGGCTCTGATGGTAGTTGTTTGATTTTACTATAGGGCTCAAAAGGCCCCTCAGGTTGAAGGGAAAAGAATGCCTTTTGAGCTGCTTCCTTTACTTTCTCAAGTGTTTCTGCAGGAATTGCAGCAGCTTGGACTGAGGGAGAAGACCATTGACCCTCACCACAGAGGTGGTCAATAGTAATGGGGTTACCATTGTTGTCTTTTGCTGTGTTTGGATCAGCCTGTAAGCTTGGGAGAGCATCTTTTAGCAGTTGTTTCAATGCTGATTCCCATAATTTGAATTCCGTGGATGTCATGAGACATGAAAACAATTGTTTTAAATCATGTGGAACCACAATAGTCCTACTTAATTCAGAATTTAAAAGGCCACGGAAATATGGACTGTGTTGACCATATTCTTTATGAGATTTACAGATCTCTTTAATCAATTGTCGTCCAAAAGAACTCCAATTAGCAGTTGGGGCTGCTCCAGCTTGAGCTGCAGGCTGAAACGTAACAGGGGCTAGTGACAACATGGCACCATGCATTGGGTCTGCTGTCCCCTGCTCTGTATCCCCAGAATCAGAAGCATTGGGATCACAGCTACAGGTTTGGGGACAGGCAGTGGGTGTGTCCCCACCGTGGGAACCCGGGGAGGGGGCGGGGACAGGGAGCCGGCAAGGGGCGGGGAAACCGTGGGAACAAGGGGCGGGGTCAAGGGGCTGGCAGGGGGCGGGGATACCGTGGGAACAGAGGGCGGGGTCACCTGGTGACATCACGTCAGCAGCCGCCCCCTGGCAGGAGTAGAGGGGCGGAGCTGAGGGTACTGCAGGAAAGGCGGGGGGAGGGGGGAAGGTGTCACGAGGAACAGGAGGAGAGGGGGATGGGGCAGGAATTTTGGGATGCTTAAGAGGATTTTGGGAAGAAGAAGACCAGGTTTGGGAAGATGCCACGTGGCACCCACCATCTTGTGCACCCCCTAGGGACTGGGGGCCATTTTGGACATCACTGCTCTCCGAAAAGCTAACACGTGCTCGGAATTTTTTTGGGGAAAGAGGTTTAGGGGTTTTAGAGGGAGAGGGAGGAACAGGGAGAGCAGAGGCACATGGCTTTACATTTGGCTTTTTCTCCATTTCCTTTTGTTTGAGCAATGCTGTTCGAATTTGCAAACTCCAGAACACAAATTTAGCTGAGGGTGATTTGCCAGATTGTCCTAAGGTTATCAATTCATTCCCAACTTTATCCCAGAATTGAATATTGTGGATTTCTTCAGGGGAAATGTTTGGGAACTGCAGAAAAAGCCATCTTATAAACTGTTTCAATTTTCCTTTAGAGAATTTCACATTACTCTTGATTAAAATGCTAACAATATGATAATACACTCCCCTTTGTACAATGCTAAGTTTGGAACCCATGATAGATGTAAAAAAGCAGAGTACTTAATCCCGCCTGACCAAAAACAAAGCTAAAATCAGCTACCAATTTCTAAAAAAAACCACAGATAGAAAGCGATAACGAGCAGACAAAAGCTTCACAATGCAGCTGTATATACTGCTTTTAAAATTCCCGGGCAGCGGCGGCAGGGCACGCCCTGCCGAACCGGCACACCCTGCCGAACCGAGGCAGAAACAAAGCCTCCCCCGCCGTGGAATGCAACCCCCCCGCGGAGCAGAGGCAGCAGCCACGCCACGTGGCAGCCGAAACCGGGACGCCCCCCCCCCGCCGCCGCGTGTGCAGAGCACTCCCGACCCCCGCAGGTCCCCCGGCCACGTGGAAAGAGAGCCCCCCCCCTCCTCCGCAAAGAGAAAGAGAAAGAAAATCTCCTAACACGTGTCTGAACACGCTGCTGAGCCGGGGGGGGAAGGGCAGAGAGCGATCCCGCTCCGGCGCGAATTCTAAAAAACAGTGAAACACGCAGCAGGAAAGCTAAACTAGAACGCTATGAATTCTCGTCTGTGGGGCTGCGCAGCCAAAAATGCAAAGGCAAAAAAGGAACAGAACTCGCGGCAGAGTCTGTTTTTGAGCTTCTGCTCTACCGAAAGCAGAGATACTCACGTGAAATGGAAGCTGTAGGCTGGGTACAGGCAGGCAGGTCTCCACCGGAAAAGGACCTCTCTCTGGGTGCAAGAGAAGCTACCCTTTTCTTCCTCTGGAAAATCTGTTCACCACAATGAAGCAGGGCTTTCCAAAGGCACCGAACAGTCCACGAAACTTTTTCTGGGAGTATTCCCAAAGTCTCTAGCTGGGAGTCTTGAAGCCAGGCTCCTTTCAGCTGGATGCACGGCTGGCAGAAGCTTCTCTGAGGAACTGCGAGTCCTTTTTCGGGCTGCAGAGTCGAGCCCCACGTTGGGCGCCAATATATTGGAATATGTATCCCAATATAACCAGTTAGATGGTGCCTAGGCCAGTTCTGACCTTCGCTGCTTGGCCAGAGGCAGCACTGTGGTGTTTAACCCCAGAGGTACCTTGGCTGGCGGCAAAGTGCAGCGGGGCACAAGACAGGACTCCGTTCTCCTCAGGAGAGAGCTTCTGGCGATGGTGAAGAAAAGAAGGGAGCGGATTCTGCTAGAAGGTAGCCAGATGTTTATTCCATGAGTACAGATACGTCTGCACTGGGCCACTGCTGGTAACAGAATGAAGCCGCATGGTCTCATTTACATTTTAAGCTCAGGACAGGGGAAGGGGAGGGGACAGGTGAGTCACCAACCAGGTGAAGGGGCAGGGTCTCAAGGTACTAGGGACACCTATCACACGACGCCTTGCTGGTATGTTAGCCTGATTGACAGGGCACACTCAGCGAGGGGCGAGGGGGAAGGGAGAAGGTAAAACAGGATATTGCAACACACCACAACAGTCACCCACCGGCGCATCCACACAGGGGAGAGGCCCTACGAGTGTGATAAATGCAGGAAGAGGTTTCCGACCAGCTCTGATCTCCTCCGGCACTATCGGATTCACACAGAGGAGAGGCCCTTCCGCTGCCCCGACTGTGGGAAGGGATTCAAGCACAACTCCACCCTCGTCACCCACCGGCGCATCCACACTGGGGAGAGGCCCTACGAGTGTCCCCAGTGTGGGAAGAGCTTCTCCAGCAGCTCTAACTTGACCCGACACCAACGGAGCCACCACTAAGGGAAGCCCTGTGAGTGCCCCGAGTGCGGGCAGAGCTTCGTGCGCTGCTCCAGCTCCATCCCCCACTGGAGGAGGCACTGTGGGCACAGCCCTGGTCACTCACATTCCCCGTGATCCGTGCTGGGAACACACATGGAGGCTTCAAATTTTGGTTTGGCCTTAATATTTCTCCATTCTCCATCTCTTTGCACTCAAAAATCCACGAGGGATGGATCTGTCACCTGAAAACAACTCAAATCCCGACTGAAAGCAGATTAATCTTATCTCAAAACTTTTCAAATGCAACTCAAAAAAGTCAATGTCATAGAAAACTCACTCAATTCCTCCACCACCTGAGTAAGATTGGTCTGAAAGGAGACTGGGAGAAGCGTGATCTCAGTTAGGGTGGTGGGATTGGGATTATCTTGGGCTGGGTGTGTGGGATGTATGTGATAGAAAATAAAATTCTCAGAGTTACAGATTTCTCTCCCGTTCATGTTCAGTCCGTTGCAGTTCTGTTTGCAGAGTGCCGCCTCCCAGAGTGTCCCCTCAGAGTTGCCGCCCTTGGCCTGAGCCCGCCCCTTTCCCCTCACGGTTCCCGCCCTTTCCCTGCCCCCTTTCCCCTCACGGTTCCGCCCTTTCCCTGCCCCCTTTCCCCTCACGGTTCCCGCCCTTTCCCTGCCCCCTTTCCCCTCACGGTTCCCGCCCTTTCCCTGCCCCCTTTCCCCTCACGGTTCCAGCCGGTTCGGGGAGAGGAGCAGGGCTGGGGGAGATGGAAGGGGAGTGATGAAGGCGGAGTGAGAGCAGCGATGGAAGGAGGAGGAGAAGGCGGGGTTAGGGAGCAGGAGGAGGAGAAGGGATGGAAGGGGAGGGATGGAAGAGGAGAAGGAGGCGGAGATAACGCTGAGGAGCGGGAGGGGGGATGGAAGAGGAGCAGCGGGAGGAAGAGGAAGAGGAGGGACAAAGGCGGATCGAGGCTGAGCGGACGGATCCACGCGGTCTGGAGCCCGGCCTGAATTCGCAGCCCCCACCTGTGGGATCATCGCCCCCGCATCGCGCCGGTGAGCAGGGACGGGAGCCCGGCCCTGATATCCCGGGGGGTCCCTGGGTTGGGTTTTTGGGGGGATGTTTGGAGAATGAATATTAGCGCGACCTTAGACGGTCACTGTTGTGAGAGAAGGACAGAATCTTGTTTCTTGATCAGAAGGCTGATTTATTCGTATAAGATATATTATACATTATAACTATACTAAAAGGAAGAAAAAGAGAGGTTGCAGAGAGCAGCTATCCTAAGAATAGAATAGAAAGAATGAATAACAAAGTTCTGTGTCCAGGGAATCTGTCCCTGAGCTGCTCCTGTGATTGGCCTTTAATGGTACACAAGGAAGATGAGCCAATCACAGGGACACCTGCTACATTTCACAACAGCTGATAACAATTGTTTACATTCTTCTTCTGGGGCCCTTTGCTTCCCAGAAGAAGGACAAATCCCAAAGAAAGGATTTCTATGAAGAAATGTCTGCGACATCTCACCTTTCTAAATTGTATAAATTAAAAGAAAAATGCTGATGTGAAATGAACAGGAGATTTCTTCAACTGTAAAATATACAATACTAATAAATCACTAAAACAATCCTACAATCTAAAAAAATGCAAAAAACAATGCAAAGAGAATTCAAGTCCAAGCAGCTGAGTTTCAGGAACCGTCCATAAGCTGGAGTTGTTTCTCTTGAATATCTGAGCGTCCTTTTTGGTCCTGAAAACAGACTTGCTGCAAAAGTCCCATCAACAGTTATCACAAACCATTGACAGTCTTACAACAATGTCAAACAACTTGAACGACTTTTAGAATGTCCTTTTCTGGCCCTTCAATGCTTCAGTGCTTCAGAGCTGCTGCCCACTGTTTTCAATCTTTTTTTTTTTTTTTTTTTTTTTTGATCGAAAATGAAAAGAGCAGCAGCAGAGCAGAGCAGTGCCAGAGAAGGAAAGGCCCTGGGGGCCCTGGCCCATGATGGACCAGGAACCCCAAAACTGGCCCACAAAGGGGGACCAGGACCGGTAGGAGAAACCTCAACCCCCAGTAACACCAAGAGGCCAAATGCTGGCCCTGGCCCAAAAACTTCCTGAGCCCAACGGCCCAGGCCAAACCCATGAGGCAGGCCCTGCATTCCCACAGGCCTGCACCCTGCTGCCAGTACAATGGCAGCACGGGTGGGGACACGCTTCCTTTTCCCAAAACCACTGAGGCGTGCCAGCAGCAGGGAAATAGAAACCTTGTCCAGCAATCCCATCTGGGGTCTGGAGATGTTTGTTCCCACAGCAAACATGCTATGGTCTCCTCCATCCGTGCCCTCTCCCTCTGCACTGCAAACGCAGCAGGCTTGTCTCTCATCTGCCCCATGGTTTCATCCCCACCCCCTCCGGGCTGGGGACCAGAGCTCTCGGGAATGCCACTAGGGCGCAAGAGAGGCGGCAGAGATGACAGCCTGCAGGGGACAATCCCCGAAAAACCACCCCCGAACCCGCCGAGAATGCTGATCTTAAAAGCAGGGAGACGGGCTGTCCCCCCAGTCAGCTGGCGAGCACTCCCCGCTCCACGGAAGGGAAGACCAGCCGCCGGGGCCGCTGCTACAGCAACCGGTCCGGGATGGTCCGAGCTCGAACAAGCCGCCGGTTCCAGGGCAGTCTCTGACGCCGACACGGAGGACACAGCCTCCGAAAACAGCAGGACTGCTGGGGCAGCCTGTGCAGGCAGCGGGGGGGAAGCCGGAACCGGGGAGGGAATCTCGCTGGATGTAGGAGCGGCCGCGGGCTTTTCCGAGGGTCCCGCAGGTTCGGCGCCGTCTCCAGCACCATCCTGAACAGGGACCGTCTCGGCTTGAGGCGGCGAGGAGGCCGATGGAAGCGGCAGAGGGGCCGGAGGGGCCGGAGAGAACAACTCCCCCGCTGAGCCGGAAGCTGGAGACGCGTCGTCGTCGCTTAGCAACTCAGCAGCCACAGGAAGTGCCTCTTCTGCATTCTCAGACGCAGGCGCTGGCAGGGGCGGGGAGGCCTGTGAAGCGTGGCGGGACTGCTGGGAGGGGAGACGGGATCGCCTGGAGTGGCGGCCGCGCCGGTGAGGCGGGTCTGAAGGCGGACGCAGCGCTGGCAGGGGCGGTACCAACGGCGCTGGTTCGAGCGGGACTGCCCACTCCCATCCCCCTGGAGAGAGAGAAGGAGGGGGGGGAGAAGGTTCCGTCTGCGCAGGCTCCGGAGAAAGAATAAAAAAAACTTCTTCGCTCGGCGCAGTTTCGCCCCCCCCGCCGCGAAGCAGAGGGGGCCGGGAAGCCCCCACTCATCCCCCGCCGGGTCTTCTCCCGCTGGGGACGGTGGAAACGGAGCCTGCCCATAGCAGTTAGAAATCCATTGAAAAACAGCTGCTCTCCATTTCAAAACTGGGAAGAGCTTTAGAAATGCTGGGTAGATAAAAGGCAAAACACGTTCCTGGCCCCAGACAAACTGAAAAATGGAGTTCATGCACTCCCAGACAAAAACATCCAAGGCGTACAGGACATCAGTAAAGAACCCAAAAAGCTTTGCCCATCGAAAGAACTCATAGAGATCTGTTGCTGACAGAAAAATCCCATCTTCTCTACACCATTTTTGCCAGAGGGCAATAAGTTTCTCCTCTGAAGGAGAGAACTGAACCTCTTCTTCCAAGGCATGTGTCCGCCATACCAACCGCCACAAACTACGAAGGGCTGGTTCATCAGGAAGGGAAAAGCCACAGTACCTTGAGAATGTGTCCAGCTTGCTCTGGCCAGCTCCTCGGGTCTGCTGCCGTCTCCAAACATCTAACTGAAAGTTTCCAGAAGAAGGTTCACTTGTGGTCAGCCTTGGCTGTGAACTCTGTCCAAATCAGGATCTTCAGTTCTGCAACTCCTGGCTTGATCCACTTCTGTGGTCACTTCAAAGCAACCATCACATGCTACACATACAGGATTTTACCCAGTGCAGCAATTTTGCTCCTCTGGTCTTTATCAAATTAATTTTTGCCCTGACACGAGGGGTCACCAGATATTACAGCGACCTTAGACGGTCACTGTGGTGAGAGAAGGACGAGAATCTTGTTTCTTGATCAGAAGGCTGATTTATTCATATAATACATTATAACTATACTAAAAGGAAGAAAAAGAGAGGTTACAGAGAGCAGCTATGCTAAGAATAGAATTGAAAGAATGAATAACAAAGTTCTGTGTCCAGGGAATCTGTCCCTGAGCTGCTCCTGTGATTGGCCTTTAATGGTACACAAGGAAGATAAGCCAATCACAGGGACACCTGCTACATTTCACAGCAGCTGATAACAATTGCATACATTCTTCTTCTGGGGCCCTTTGCTTCCCAGAAGAAGGACAAATCCCAAAGAAAGGATTTCTATGAAGAAATGTCTGCGACAAATGAAGAAGTCCAAGGCTGAGCGGAAAAGGCCCCTCGGGGGGACATCGGGGGTGGCGGTGCCGTCCTGCCGGGGACGGCCTGGGGGGATCTCGTTGCCCTCGGCTGTGGCACGGAGGCAAATCCCATCGTGTCCTTGTCCTTCCTCCCCCAGAGCGGGAGCGGAGCATGGAGAGCAGGGAGGACAAATGCCCGCGGCAGGAGCTGGTGGAAGAGGCCGTTTTGAGCGGCTCCACGGCGCAGGAAGGCAACGGGGAGGAAAAGGCGCGGAGATGCCGCACGAGGAGGGGCTGCAAACGCAGCCGGCGGGGATGTGAGGGGGAAAGAGCCGGCCTGGGCCGGGAAGGCGGCCGGAGACGGAGGCAGAGCTCGGAGCTGGTGCTCCGTGAGCAGCTCCGTGATGGGGAGAAGCCCCACACGTGCGGGGAGTGTGGGAAGAGCTTCAGGTGGAAGTGCCAACTGATCGAGCACCAGAGGATTCACACTGGGGAGAGGCCCTATAAGTGTGGGGAGTGTGGGAAGAGCTTCACCCAGAGCTCCAGCCTGATCAAGCACCAGAGGTCCCACCTTCGGGAGAAGCGCCACGAGTGTGGGGAGTGTGGGCAGAGCTTCCGATGGAGGTCGGACCTGATCAGGCACCAAAGGACCCACAATGGGGAACGGCCCTACAAGTGTGGGGAGTGTGGGAAGAGCTTCACAGTGAGCTCCAGCCTGATCCAGCACCAGAGGAGCCACACAGGGGAGAGGCTCTTCGAGTGTGACAAATGCAGGAAGAGGTTTCAGACCCGCACCCATCTCTTCCGCCACTTTCAGACTCACACAGAGGAGAGACCCTTCCAGTGCCCTGAGTGTGGGAAGGGATTCAGGGAGAACTCCAACCTCATCGCCCACCAGCGTATCCACACAGGGGAGAGGCCCTACGAGTGCGATAAATGCAGGAAGAGGTTTCGGACTAGCGGCCTTCTCGTCAAGCACTATTGGATTCACACAGAGGAGAGGCCTTTCCAATGCCCTGAGTGTGGGAAGGGATTCAGGCACAACTCCACCCTCGTCAGGCACCGGCGCATCCACACTGGGGAGAGGCCCTACGAGTGTCCCCAGTGTGGGAAGAGCTTCTCACAGAGCTCTAACTTGACCCAACACCAACGGAGACACCACTAAGGGAAGCCCTGTGAGTGCCCCGAGTGCGGGCAGAGCTTCGTGCGCTGCTCCAGCTCCATCCCCCACTGGAGGAGGCACTGTGGGCACAGCCCTGGTCACTCACATTCCCTGTGATCCATGCTGGGAACACACCTGGCTGCTTCTCCTTTTAATTTTACCTGAATTTTTTTCTCTTCTCGTTCTCTTTGCACTCCAAAAGCCAAGAGAGATGAATCTTTCACTGCAAAACTACTCAAATCCCAATGAAAACAGCTCACTCTTGCCCCAGAATGATGAATCCCTCCTGAGAAAAACTCCATGCCATACAAATTTTCCTCGATTCTACAGCCAGCCTGTGGTTTAGAGTAGTGGGATCTCAATTAGTGTGGTGGGGTGGGGATTGTGTGGAGCTGGGTGTGTGGGATGTATTTGATAGCAAATAAAACTCTCAGAGTTACAGATTTCTCTCCTGTCCATGTTCAGTCCGTTGCAGTTCTGTTTGCACAGTGCCGCCTGCTGAGCTCATTGTGTTTGTGTCCCTTTTTCTCTCCTGCCTCTCTTTGCCTGCTCTGTTTCTCTCTCAGTGTCTCCCTTGATCCTGGGACCACCAGAGACCCTGCCCTGATTTAATTGACCCCTCCCTTGATTTAATTGACCCCTATCCTGATTTAATTGACCCCTGATCTGATTTAATTGACCTATTGCCTGATTTAATTTACCCTTGCCTGATTTAATTGACCCATTTCCTGATTTAAATTTCACATTGCCCGATTTAATTGACCCCTTGCCTGATTTAATTGACCCCTTGCCTGATTTAATTGACCCCTTGCCTGATTTAATTGACCCCTGCCTTGATTTAATTGACCCCTGCCCTGATTTAATTGACCCCTCCCCTGATTTAATTGATCCATTGCCTGATTTAATTGACCCCTCCCTTGATTTAATTGACCCCTCCCCTGATTTAATTGACCCCTCCCCTGATTTAATTGATCCATTGCCTGATTTAATTGACCTCTGCCCTTATTTAATTGATCCATTGCCTGATTTAATTGACCCCTATCCTGATTTAATTGACCCCTGCCCTGATTTAATTGACCCCTCCGTTGATTTAATTGATCCATTGCCTGATTTAATTGACTCCTGCCCTGATTTAATTGACCCCTCTGTCCCCACCGACCCTCCCCTGAATATTAATTATTTTATTTCCCAATTATTATTTTAATTTCCAGTCCCCGGAGCTGAAGTCCTGAGGGCTGGCAGGGAAATGTCTCTGTAGGATTTTGCTCCGTTTGTCTTCAAGGTCGGGAACATCTTTTCCTGGCTGGGAGCTGGAATTCCAGACTTTTGGAATGTGTGGAGGGCGATAAGGACTGGGATTAAATATGGAGTGGGATCAATTAGGGACTGGGATTAAATATGGACTGGGATTAAATATGGACTGGGATTAAATATGGTTTGGAATCAAATATGGACTGGGATTAAATATGGACTGGGATTAAATATGGTTTGGAATCAAATATGGACTGGGATCAATTATGATGCGTTAAATAGATTTGGATCAAATATGGACTGGGATCAATAGGAACTGGGTCAAAATATGGACTGGGATCAAATATGACTGGGATGTGCAGACTGGATAAACTGGCTGAGATTATTTGACTGGATCAAATATGGACTGGGAATCATATGGATTGGGATCACACAGATGGATAAACTGGACTGGGATCAAATAGGACTGGGTAAATATGGACTGGGATAAATCGACTGATAAATACGGACTGGGATAAATATGGACTGGGATCCTACAGACTGGGATAACGACTGAGATTATTTGACTGGGATCAATCGGACTGGATCACTTGGACTGGGATCAAATATACTGGGATCAAATACAGATGGGATGAAAATAGGGACTGGGATCAAATATGGAACTGGGATCAAAAATATTGGGATCAAATGGACTGGGGTCTACAGACTGGGATAAACTGGACTGAGATTATTTAGACTGGGATCAAATATGGACTGGGATTAATATGGATTGGGATCAAATATGACTGGGTAAATATGGACTGGGATCAAATGGATGGGATAAAGGACTGGGATAAAATATGGACTGGGATCAAATAGGACTGGGATAACTGACTGGGACAAATAGGATGGGATAAATATGGACTGGGATCAAATATGGACTGGATCAAATATAGACTGGGATAACTGGACTGGGATCAATACTGGACTGGGATAAATAGACTGGGATAAATAGGACTGGATCAAATAGGACTGGGATCAAATGGACTGGGATTAGACTGGGATCAAATAGGACTGGGATAAATAGGACTTGGGATCAAATATGGACTGGGATCAAATAGGACTGGGATTAAATATGGATTGGAATCAAATGATGGACTGGGATTAATATGATGGGAAAAATGGATGGATTAAATAGACTGGATCAAATATGGACTGGGATAAATTGACTGGGATAAACTGGATGAGATAAATATGACTGGGATCAAATGGACTGGATAAAATATGGACTGGGATCAAATATGGACTGGATTGTAGCAGACTGGATAAACTGGACTGAGATTAATTAGACTGGGATCAAGATATGGACTGGGATCAAATATGACTGGATAAATGGACTGGGATCAAATACTGACTGGGATAAACTGGACTGGATTCATAATATGGACTGGGATCAAAAATGGATTGGGATCAAAATGGACTGGTTTGGACTGGGATAAACTGGACTGGATATAGACTGGGATCAAATATGGACTGGGATAAATATGGATGGGATCAAATAGGACTGGGATCAAATATGGACTGGGATCAAATATGGACTGGGATAAATGGACTGGGATAAAATATGGACTGGGATCAAATAGGACTGGGATCAAGATGGACAAATATGAGTGGATCAAATGGACTGGGATCAATGACTGGGATAAACTATGGACTGGAAATTGACTGGATAAAGGACTGGATCAAATATGGATGGTCAATGGGACTGGATAAAAATGGACTGGAATCAAATGGACTGGGATCCACAGACGGTACTGGACTGGAGATCAATAGGACTGGATCCAATAGGACTGTCAGACTATTAAATATGACTGGATCCTACAGTACTAGGATCAACTGCCATCCCTCGCAGTGCCTCAAATCGAGAGCTGGCATCCGTCTGACTCCGATCCAATCCGTCTCAGTCCGGGTCAGAAATCGACTGGATCAAATCCGACTGGGTCGATGGTCTGGTCATCGTCGATCCAAATCCCGATCAATCCCGATCTTGACCGTTCCCGGTTTATCCGTCGGTCGATCCGTCCGGTTCGGTTCGTTTCGGTTCGGATCGTCTGGTCGATCCGTTCGGTCAGGACGGGATGAAGATCGCGATCTTTGGAGCCACCGGCAGAACCGGGCGGGTCACGCTGGGGCTGGCGCTGGAGCAGGGTACGGGACACCCCGAAAACGGGCACGGGACACCCCAAAAATGGGCACTGGGATCCCGAAATTTGGGGGAGTTTGGGGGAATTTGGGACCCCAAAAACCGGGAATGGAGGGACCCCAAAAATGGGCACAGGGATCCCAAAATTTGGGGGAGTTTGGGGGAATTTGTGACCCCAAAAACCGGGAATGGAAGGACCCCAAAAATGGGCAAGGTGACCCCAAAATGGGCAAGAGGATCCCGAAATTTGGGGGAATTTGGGACCCCAAAAACCGGGAACGGAGGGACCCCAAAAACGGGCACGGGACACCCCAAAAATGGGCACAGGGACCCCAAAATTTGGGGGAGTTTGGGATCCAAAAATCGGGAATGGAGGGACCCCAAAATTGTGAGAATTTGGGGGGATTGGAGGATCCCAAACCTTGGGAATGAGGGATCCCAAAAATTGGGATGGGGGGAGACCCCAAAAAAGGGAACGAGGGGACCCCAAAATGGGGGAGAATTGGGGGATTTGGGGGGGACCCCAAAAGCGGAATTTGGGGAAGTCACGAGGGATTGGGGAAGTCACGGGAAATTTGGGGAAGTTGCCGGAATTTGGGGTCACTGGAGTTTGGGGTCACTGGAATTTGGGGGAGACCCCGGAATTTGGGGTCCTTTGGGATTTGGGGGTCTCTGGGAATTTGGGGGAGCCCCCGAGAATTTTGGGGTCACGGGAATTTGGGGTCTTTTGGGATTTGGGGGAGACACGGGAGTTTGGGGTCACGGGAATTTGGGGATCCCTGGGAATTGGGGGAGCCCTGGGAATTTGGGGGGGACCCCGGAACTTGGGGTTCAGGTGAGTTTGGGGTCCTTTGGAATTTGGGGTCACTGGAATTTGGGGGAGACCCCAGAATTTGGGGTCCTTTGGGATTTGGGGTCTCTGGGAATTTGGGGAGTCCCCGAGAATTTTGGGGTCACTGGAATTTGGGGGACCCCGGAATTTGGGGGAGACCCCGGAATTTGGGGTCCTTTGGGATTTGGGGGTCTCTGGGAATCTGGGGGAGCCCCCGAGAATTTTGGGGTCACTGGAATTTGGGGAAGTCCCAGAAATTTGGGGTTCCTTGGAAATTGAGGAGTTTTGGGGTCCCTTGAAATTTGGGGGAGTCCCCGAGAATTTTGGGGTCATGGGAATTTGGGGTCTTTTGGGATTTGGGGGAGACACGGGAGTTTGGGGTCACGGGAATTTGGGGTTCCCTGGGAATTTGGGGGCGACCCCGGAATTTGGGGTTCAGGTGGGTTTGGGGTCCTTTGGAATTTGGGGTCTCTGGAATTTGGGGGAGACCCCGGAATTTGGGGTCCTTTGGGATTTGGGAGTCTCTGGGAATTTGGGGGAGCCCCCGAGAATTTTGGGGTCACTGGAATTTGGGGGGACCCCGGAATTTGGGGTTCCCTGAGAATTGAGGGGTTTTGGGGTTCCCTGGGAATTTGGGGGAGTCCCCGAGAATTTTGGGGTTCCCTCGGAATTTGGGGTCCTTTGGAATTTGGGGTGACTGGAATTTGGGGTCCCTGGAATTTGGGGGAGACCCTGGAATTTGGGGTCGTTTGGGATTTGGGGGTCTCTGGGAATTTGGGGGAGACCCCGAGAATTTTGGGGTCACTGGAATTTGGGGGAGACCCCGGAATTTGGGGGGACCCCATAATTTGGGGTTCCTTGAGAATTGAGGGGTTTTGGGGTCCCTTGAAATTTGGGGGAGTTCCCGGGAATTTGGGGTTCCCTCGGAATTTGGGGTCTTTTGGGATTTGGGGGAGACACGGGAGTTTGGGGTCACAGGAATTTGGGGTTCCCTGGGAATTTGGGGTTCCCTCGGAATTTGGGGGGACCCCGGAATTTGGGGTTCAGGTGGGTTTGGGGTCCTTTGGAATTTGGGTCACTGGAATTTGGGGAGACCCCAGAATTTGGGGTCTTTTGGGATTTGGGAGTCTCTGGGAATTTGGGGGAGCCCCCGAGAATTTTGGGGTCACTCACTGGAATTTGGGGGGACCCCAGAATTTGGGGGGACCCCAGAATTTGGGGTTCCCTGGAATTTTGGGTTCCTATAGAATTGGGGGTTTTGGGGTACCCTGGGAATTTGGGGGATCCCCGAGAATTTTGGGGTTCCCTCGGAATTTGGGGTCTTTTGGGATTTGGGGGAGACACAGGAGTTTGGGGATCCCTGGGAATTTGGGGGAGCCCTGGGAATTTGGGGGGACCCCGGAATTTGGGGTTCAGGTGGGTTTGGGGTCCTTTGGAATTTGGGGTCTCTGGAATTTGGGGGAGACCCCAGAATTTGGGGTCCTTTGGGATTTGGGGGTCTCTGGGAATTTGGGGAGTCCCCGAGAATTTTGGGGTCACTGGAATTTGGGGGACCCCGGAATTTGGGGTTCCCTGGAATTTGGGGTTCCTATAGAATTGAGGGGTTTTGGGTACCCTGGGAATTTGGGGGAGTTCCTGGGAATTTGGGGTTCCCTGGGAATTTGGGGGGACCCCGGAATTTGGGGTTCAGGTGGGTTTGGGGTCCATTGGAATTTGGGGTGACCAGCTGGATTTTGGGGTGATGAGAATTTGGGGAGACCCCGGAATTTGGGGTCCTTTGGGATTTGGGGAGTCCCCGAGAATTTTGGGGTTCCCTGGGATTGAGGGAGTCCCAGAAATTTGGGGGTTTCTGGAATTTGGGGGGTTCCAAATTCCAGGTTTTGGGGTTCCCTGGGATTGGGAGAGTTCAGAAATTTGGGGGTTCCCTGAAAATTTGGGGGTCCCCAGGATTTGGGGTTCCTGGAATTTTGGGGGGATCCCGGGGAATTTGGGGTTCCCTGGAATCAAGGGAGTCCCAGAAATTTGGGGCTTTCTGGAATTTGAGATTCCCTGAAATTTTGGGGTCCCCTGGGAACTGAGAACTTTTGGGGTTCTCTGAATTTGGGGGAGTCTCAGAAATTTTGGGGTTCCTTGAGAATTTGGGGTTCCCTGCAATTGAGGGAGTCCCAGAAATTTGGGGTTTCTGGAATTTTGAGGAAATCCCAGAAATTTGGGGTTACAAAAATTTGGGGTTCCTTGGAAATTGAGGGGTTTTTGGGGTCCCCTAAAATTTGGGGTTCACTGGAATTTTGGGGAAGCCCCAAAAATTTGGGGTTCCTTGGAAATTGAGGGGTTTTGGGGCTCCCTAAAATTTGGGGTCCCCTGAAATTTGGGGTCCTTTAAAATTTGGGAATCCCTGAAATTTTGGGGTCCCCTGGGAACTGAGAACTTTTGGGGTTCTCTGGATTTGGGGGAGTCTCAGAAATTTTGGGGTTCCTTGAGAATTTGGGGTTCCCTGCAATTGAGGGAATCCCAGAAATTTGGGAGTTTCTGGAATTTGGGGTCCCTGGAATTTTGGGGAAGTCCCAGAAATTTGGGGTTACAAAAATTTGGGGTTCCTTGGAAATTGAGGGGTTTTGGGGTCCCCTAAAATTTGGGGTTCACTGGAATTTTGGGGAAGCCCCAGAAATTTGGGGTTCCTTGGAAATTGAGGGGTTTTGGGGTCCCCTAAAATTTGGGGGGTGTCCCAGAAATTTGGGGCTTTCTGGAATTTGGGGTCCTTTAAAATTTGGGAATCCCTGAAATTTTGGGGTCCCCTGGGAACTGAGAACTTTTGGGGTTCTCTGGATTTGGGGGAGTCTCAGAAATTTTGGGGTTCCTTGAGAATTTGGGGTTCCCTGCAATTGAGGGAATCCCAGAAATTTGGGGGTTTCTGGAATTTGGGGTCCCCGGAATTTTGGGGAAGTCCCAGAAATTTGGGGTTACAAAAATTTGGGGTTCCTTGGAAATTGAGGGGTTTTGGGGTCCCCTAAAATTTGGGGTTCACTGGAATTTTGGGGAAGTCCCAGAAATTTGGGGTTCCTTGGAAATTGAGGGGTTTTGGGGCTCCCTGGATTTGGGGGGGTGTCCCAGAAATTTGGGGCTTTCTGGAATTTGGGGTCCTTTAAAATTTGGGAATCCCTGAAATTTTGGGGTCCCCTGGGAACTGAGAACTTTTGGGGTTCTCTGGATTTGGGGGAGTCTCAGAAATTTTGGGGTTCCTTGAGAATTTGGGGCTCCCTAAAATTTTGGGGTCCCCTCGGAATTCAGGACTTTTGGAGCTCCCTGGGTTTTTGGGGTCCCCAAAAATTTGGGTTCAATTCCGACGGTTTTGGGGCTCCCCGTGTTTTGGGGGGGCTGATAAGGCTTATCTGGGTTTTGGGGGGGCTGATAAGGGCTGGGAGGGGTTTTGGGGGGGCTGGGAGAGGTTTTGGGGGGCGCTGATAAAAAATGGGGGGGACCTGAGGGGGTGGGGGGGATTTTGGGGGGTCCTGGGGGATTTTGGGGGGGTCCAGGGGGATTTTGGGGGGTCCTGAGGGGATTTTTGGGTGTCCTGGGTGATTTTTGGGGTCCCTGATGGGATTTTTGGGGTTCCCTTGATGAATTTTTGGGGTCCCTTTTAATGGGATTTTTGGGTTTCCTGAGGGGATTTTTGGGTTCCTGGGTTGATTTTTTGGGGTCCCTGGTGGGATTTTTGGGGTTCCTGATGGGATTTTTGGGTTCCTGGGTTGATTTTTTGGGGTTTCTGGGTGGATTTTTGGGGTCCCTGTTGGCATTTTTGGGGTTCCCGAGGGGATTTTTGGGTTCCCTGATGGGATTTTTGGGGTTCCTGGGTGGATTTTTGGGGTCCCTGGGTGGATTTTTGGGGTTCCTGATGGGTTTTTGGGGTTCCTGATGGGATTTTTGGGGTTCCTGGATGGATTTTTGGGGTCCCTGATGGGATTTTTGGGGTCCCTGATGGGATTTTTGGGTTTCCCGAGGGGATTTTTGGGGTCCCTGGGTTGATTTTTTGGGGTTCCTGATTGGATTTTGGGGTCCCTGGGTTGATTTTTGGGGTTCCCGAGGGATTTTTGGGGTCCCTGTTGGAATTTTTTGGGTTTCCCGAGGGGAATTTTGGGGTCTCTGGATGGATTTTTGGGGTTCCTTGGTTGATTTTTGGGGTCCCTGATGGTTTTTTTGGTGTTCCTGGATGGATTTTTGGTTTCCCGAGGGGATTTTTGGGGTTCCTGGGTGGATTTTTGGGTTTCCTGATGGGATTTTTGGGGTCCCCCGCAGGTTTTGAGGTGACCGTGCTGGTCTGGGTGGGTTTTTGGGGTGTCCTGGATGATTTTTGGGGTTCCTGGGTGGATTTTTGGGGTCCCTGATGGGATTTTTGGGGTTCCTGGGTTGATTTTTGGGGTTCCTGATGGGATTTTTGGGGTTCTTGGGTGGATTTTTGGGGTCCCTGTTGGGATTTTTGGGGTTCCTGGGTGTTTTTGGGGTTCCTGACGGGATTTTTGGGGTCCCCCAGGTTTCGAGGTCACCGTGCTGGTCCGGGTGGGTTTTGGGGTGTCCTGGATGGATTTTTGGGGTTCCCGAGGGGATTTTTGGGATTCCTGGGTGGATTCTTGGGTTTCCCGAGGGGATTTTTGGGGTCACTGATGGGATTTTTGGGGTCCCTGTTGGGATTTTTGGGGTTCCTGGGTGGATTTTTGGGTTTCCCGAGGGGATTTTTGGGGTCCCTGGGTTGATTTTTGGGGTCCCTGTTGGGATTTTTGGGTTTCCCGAGGGGATTTTTGGGGTCCCTGGGTTCATTTTTGGGGTCCTTGTTGGGATTTTGGGGTTCCTGGATGAATTTTGGGGTCCCTGATGGGATTTTTGGGGTCCCCAGGTTTCGAGGTGACCGTGCTGGTCCGGGTGGGTTTTTGGGGTTCCTGGATGGATTTTGGGGTTCCCTGTTGGGATTTTGGGGGTTCCTGGGTGGATTTTTGGGGTCCCTGATGGGATTTTTGGGGTTCCTGACGGGGTTTTTGGGGTCCCTGTTGGGATTTTGGGGGTTCCTGGGTTGATTTTTTGGGGTTCCTGGGTGGATTTTTGGGGTCCCTGATGGGATTTTTGGGGTTCCTGATGGGATTTTTGGGGTTCCTGACGGGGTTTTTGGGGTCCCCCAGGTTTCGAGGTGACCGTGCTGGTCCGGGTGGGTTTTTGGGGTCCCTGGTGGGATTTTGGGGTTCCTGGGTGGATTTTTGGGGTCCCTGATGGGATTTTTGGGGTCACTGATGGGTTTTTGGGGTTCCTGGGTGGATTTTTGGGGTCCCTGTTGGGATTTTTGGGGTCCCTGGTGGGATTTTTGGGGTTCCTGGGTGGATTTTTGGGGTCTCTCGGTGGATTTTTGGGGTCCCTGTTGGGATTTTTGGGGTTCCTGGGTTGATTTTTGGTGTCCCTGATGGGATTTTTGGGGTTCCTGGATGGATTTTTGGGGTTCCTGTTGGGATTTTTGGGGTCCCTGATGGGATTTTTTGGGTTCCTGACGAGGTTTTTGGGGTCCCTGAAGGGATTTTTGGGGTCCCTGATGGGATTTTTGGGGTTCCTGGATGGATTTTTGGGGTCTCTCAGTGGATTTTTGGGGTCCCTGATGGGATTTTTGGGGTTCCCAGATGGGTTTTTGGGGTACCCGAGGGAATTTTTGGGGTTCCTGGGTTGATTTTTGGGGTTCCTGGGTGGATTTTTGGGGTTCCTGGGTGGATTTTTGGGGTCCCTGTTGGGATTTTTGGTTTCCTGATGGGATTTTTGGGGTCTCTCGGTGGATTTTTGGGGTCCTTGTTGGGATTTTGGGGGTCCCTGATGGGATTTTTGGGGTCCCTGGGTGGATTTTTGGGGTTCTTGACGGGGTTTTTGGGGTTCCTGGGTTGAATTTTGGGTTTCCTGGATGGATTTTTGGGGTTCCTGTGTTGATTTTTGGGTTTCCCGAGGGGATTTTTGGGGTTCCTGACGGGGTTTTTGGGGTCCCCCAGGTTTCGGGGTGACCGTGCTGGTCCGGGTGGGTTTTTGGGGGTCCCTGGATGGATTTTTGGGGTTCCTGAAGGGATTTTTGGGGTTCTTGGATTTATTGTGGGGTCCCTGGGTTGATTTTTGGGGTTCCTGGGTGGATTTTTGGGGTCCCTGGGTTGATTTTTGGGGTTCCTGGATGGATTTTTGGGGTTCCTGGGTTGATTTTTTGGAGTCCCAGGGTTGATTTTTGGGGTCCCTGACCGGGATTTTGGGGTCCCCCAGGGTTCGAGGTCACCGTGCTGGTCCGGGTGGGATTTTTGGGGTTCCTGATGGGGTTTTGGGGTTCCTGGGTTGATTTCTTGGGGTCCCTGACGGGATTTTTGGGGTTCCGAAAAGGATTTTTGGGGTCCCTGGGTTGATTTTTGGGTTTCCTGATGGGGTTTTTGGGTCCCTGGGTGGATTTTTTGGGTTCCTGGGTTGATTTTTGGGGTTCCTGGGTGGATTTTCAGGGTGTCCTGGGTTGATTTTTGGGGTCCCTGACGGGGTTTTTGGGGTCCCCGCAGGTTTCGAGGTGACCGAGCTGGTCCGGTGGGTTTTTGGGGTGCCCTGGGTGGATTTTTGGGGTTCCTGATAGGGGATTTTGGGGTTCCTGGGTTGATTTTTGGGGTTCCTGGTTGATTTTTTGGTGTTCCTGGGTGGATTTTTGGTTTCCCGAGGGGATTTTTGGGGTTCCTGGATGGATTTTTGGGGTGTCCTGGATGGATTTTGGGGTCCCAGGGTGGATTTTTGGGGTCCCTGATGGAATTTTTGGGGTCCCTGGGTAGATTTTTGGGGTTCCTAAAGGGATTTTTGGGGTCCCTGTTGGGATTTTGGGGTTCCTGACAGCGTTTTTGGGGTCCCTGTTGGTATTTTTGGGGTCCCTGTTGGGATTTTGGGGTTCCTGAAGGGACTTTTGGGGTTCTTGGATTTATTGTGGGGACCCTGGGTTGATTTTCTGGTTTCCTGAGGGGATTTTTGGGGTTCCTGGGTTGATTTTTGGGGTCCCTGATGGGATTTTTGGGGTCCCTGTTGGGATTTTTGGGGTCCTGGATGGGATTTTTGGGGTCCTGGATGGATTTTGGGGTTCCCTGTTTGGATTTTTAGGGTTCCTGAGGGGATTTTTGGGGTCCCTGGGTTGATTTTTGGGGTTCCTGGGTTGATTTTTGGGGTCCCTGATGGGATTTTTGGGGTCCCTGGGTGGATTTTTGGGGTCCCTGGGTGGATTTTTGGGTCCCTGTTGGGATTTTTGGGGTCCCTGGGTGGATTTTTGGGGTCCCTGATGGGATTTTTGGGGTCCCCCCAGGTTTCGAGGTGACCGTGCTGGTCCGGGTGGGTTTTTGGGGTTCCTGGGTTGATTTTTTGGGGTCCCTGATGGGATTTTTGGGGTCCTTGAGGGGATTTTTGGGGTTCCTGACCGGGATTTTTGGGGTCCCCCGCAGGTTTCGAGGTGACCGTGCTGGTCTGGGTGGGATTTTTGGGGTTCCTGGGTTGATTTTTGAGGTTCCTGGGTTGATTTTTGGGGTCCCCCGCAGGTTTCGAGGTGACCGTGCTGGTCCGGGTGGGTTTTTGGGGTTCCTGGGTTCATTTTTGGGGTCCCCCGCAGGTTTCGAGGTGACCGTGCTGGTCCGGGACCCCTCCCGGCTGCCCCCCGGCCCCTCCCCCTCCCGGGTGGTCGTGGGGGACGCTCGGGACCCGCGGGCGGTGGCGGAGGCGCTGCGGGGCCAGCAGGGGGCGCTGATCGTGCTGGGCACCGGCAACGACCTCGGTGAGGACGGGACCCCGCCCCCAGTGACCTTTGACCCCTCCCCAGTGACCTTTGACCCCTCCCCAGTGACCTTTGACCCCGCCCACAGTGACCTTTGACCCCGTTTTGGGGGATCGTCGCCCCTCCCCCACCCGCCTTGACCCCTCCCCCACTGATCTCTGACCCCTCCCCCACCCATCCTGACCACTTATGGCTCCTCCCCCAATGACCTTTGACCCCGTTTAGGGGATCCTCGCCCCTCCCCCACTGACCTTTGACCCCATTTAGGGGATCCTGACCCCTCCCCCACCCCATCCTGACCCACCCTGACCCCTCCCCCAATGACCTTTGACCCCATTTAGGGAATCCCCGCCCCTCCCCCATCGACCTTTGACCTCATTTTAGGGGAAATCTCCCACCCCTCCCCCATGACCTTTGACCCCATTTTTGGACACCCCCCTCTCACCCCTCCCCCACCCATCCTGGCCACTTTAACCGCTCCCCATTGACCTTTGACCCATTTTGGGATCCCTCACCCCTCCCCACCCCATTCAGACCCATCCTGACCCCTTCCCAATGACCTTTGACCCCATTTTGGGGACACCCTCCCACACCCTCCTCCACTGACCTTTGACCCCCTTTGGAACCCAAACCCTCCCCCACCCCAACCTGACCCACCCTGACCCCTCCCCCAATGACCTTTGACCCCATTTTTTGGAATCCAAACCCCTCCCCCACCCATTGTGACCCCTCTTGACCCCTCCCCCAATGACCTTTGACCCCATTTAGGGGATCCCCGCCCCTCCCCCACTGACCTTTGACCCCATTTTTTGGACACCCCCCCTCACCCCTCCCCCACCCCATCCTCACCCCTCCCCCAATGACCTTTGACCCCATTGGGGGGGGGCTCCCTTCCCCCCCAACCTGACCCCTCCCCAATGACCTTTGACCCCATTTTTTGGAATCCAAACCCCTCCCCCATTGACCTTTGACCCCACCAGTCCTGGAGCCCCCCCGAATTTGGGGGAGGGGAAGAAAATGAAATAAAAAAATGGGAAAAGGGAGAGAAAAAATGGGAAAAAATGGGAAATAAAAAATGGGAAAAGGGAGAGAAAAAATGGGAAAAAATGGGAAAAAAGGGGAAATAAAAAATGGGAAAAGGGAGAGAAAAATTGGGGAAAAATAGGAAAAAAGGGGAAATAAAAAATGGGAAAAAGGGAGAGAAAAATTGGGGAAAAATGGGAAATAAAAAATGGGAAAAGGGAGAGAAAAATTGGGGAAAAATGGGAAATAAAAAATGGGAAAAGGGAGAGAAAAATTGGGGAAAAATAGGAAAAAAGGGGAAATAAAAAATGGGAAAAGGGAGAGAAAAATTGGGGAAAAATGGGAAAAAAGGGGAAATAAAAAATGGGAAAAGGGAGAGAAAAATTGGGGAAAAATGGGAAATAAAAAATGGGAAAAGGGAGAGAAAAATTGGGGAAAAATCAGAGAAAAGTGGAAATAAAAAATGGGAAATGGGAGAGAAAAATTGGGGAAAATGGGAAATAAAAGATGGGAAAATGGGTGTAAAATGGGCAAATAAAAAATGGGAAAAATTGAGGAAAATTGGGGAAAAATGGGAAAAAAGAAAAAAGAGGGAAAGAGGGTGAAGGGGGAAAATGGGGAGAAAAAATGGGGGAAAAATTGGAATAAAAGGGGAGGGAAAGGGGGGGAAAATGGGGAAAAATGGGGCAAAAAAATAAGAAAAAAAAGGAATAAAGGGAGAAAAAATGGGGAAAATTTGAGGAAAAAATGGGGGAAAAATTGGAATAAAAGGGGGGGAAAGGGAGGGAAAATGGGGAAAAATGGGGCAAAAAATTCAGGAAAAAAGAGGAATAAAGGGAGAAAAAATGGGGAAAATTTGAGGAAAAAATGGGAGAAAAATTGGGGGAAATGGGAAAAAATGGGAAATAAAAGATGGGAAAATGGGTGTAAAATGGGCAAATAAAAAATGGGAAAAATTGAGGAAAATTGGGGAAAAATGGGAAAAAAGAAAAAGGAGGGAAAGAGGGTGAAGGGAAAAAAAATGGGGAAAAATTGGAATAAAAGGGGAGGGAAAGGGAGGGAAAATGGGGAAAAATGGGGCAAAAAATTCAGGAAAAAAAAGGAATAAAGGGAGAAAAATGGGGAAAATTTGAGGAAAAATGGGGGGAAAATTGGAATAAAAGGCGGGAAAATGGGGCAAAAAATTCAGGAAAAAAGGGGAATAAAGGGAGAAAAATGGGGAAAATTTGAGGAAAAATGGGAGAAAAATTGGAATAAAAGAGGGGGGAAATGGGGAAAAATGGGGCAAAAAATTCAGGAAAAAAGAGGAATAAAGGGAGAAAAATGGGGAAAATTTGAGGAAAAAATGGGAGAAAAATTGGGGGAAATGGGAAAAAATGGGAAATAAAAGATGGGAAAATGGGTGTAAAATGGGCAAATAAAAAATGGGGAAAATTGAGGAAAATTGGGGAAAAATGGAGGAAAATTGGGGAAAAATGGGAAAAAAGAAAAAGGAGAGAAAGAGAGTGAAGGGAGAAAAAATGGGGGAAAAATTGGAATAAAAGGGGAGGGAAAGGGAGGGAAAATGGGGAAAAATGGGGCAAAAAATTCAGGAAAAAAGAGGAATAAAGGGAGAAAAAATGGGGAAAATTTGAGGAAAAAATGGGGGAAAAATTGGAATAAAGGGGGGAAAATGGGGAAAAATAGGTTAAAAAATTCAGGGAAAAAGGAGGAATAAAGAGAGAAAAATGGGGAAAAATTGAGGAAAAAATGGGGGAAAAATTAGAATAAAAGGGGGGGAAAGGGAGGAGAAAATGGGGAAAAATGGGGCAAAAAATTCAGGAAAAAAGGGGAATAAAGGAGAAAAATGGGGAAAATTTGAGAAAAAATTGGAATAAAAGGGGGGAAAAATGGTGAAAAATGGGGCAAAAAATTCAGGAAAAAAAGGGAATTAAGGGAGAAAAAATGGGGAAAATTTGAGGAAAAAATGGGAGAAAAGGGGGGGAAAGGGAGGGAAAATGGGGAAAAATGGGGCAAAAAATTCAGGAAAAAAGAGGAAAAAAGGGAGAAAAATGGGGAAAATTTGAGGAAAAAATGGGGGAAAAATTGGAAAAAAAGGGGGGAAAATGGGGGAAAATGGGGCAAAAAATTCAGGAAAAAAGGGGAATAAAGGGAGAAAAAATGGGGAAAATTTGAGAAAAAATTGGAATAAAAGGGGGGGAAAGGGAGGGAAAATGGGGAAAAATGGGGCAAAAAATTCAGGAAAAAAGAGGAATAAAGGGAGAAAAAATGGGGAAAATTTGAGAAAAAATGGGGGAAAAAATTGGAATAAAAGGGAGGAAAATGGGGCAAAAAATTCAGGAAAAAAGGGGAATAAAGGGAGAAAAAATGGGGAAAATTTGAGGAAAAATTGGGAAAAATGGGAAAAGAGAAGAAAAGTGGGAAAAGACCCCCTTGGACCCCCCAGGCCCAACCACGGTGATGTCGGAGGGCACCAAAACCATCCTGGAGGCCGCGGCCGAGCACGGCGTGAGCAAGGTGGTGGCGTGTCTGTCCGGTGAGAGACGTCCCAAAATCACCCCAAATCACCCCAAAAATCCCCTAAAAATCCCAAAAAATCCCCTAAAAATTCACCAAAATATTCCCTAAAAATTCCCCAAAAATTCCCCAAAAATCCCCCAAAAATTCACCCCAAAATCCCAAAAAATCCCCCAAAAATTCCCCAAAAAATCCCCCCAAAAATCCCAAAAAAATCCCCAAAAATTCACCCCAAAATCACCCCAAAAATCCCCTAAAAATTCACCCCAAAATCCCCAAAATCCCCCCAAAATTCACCCCAAAATTTCCCCAAAAATCCCCCAAAAATTCACCAAAAAATCCCAAAAAAAATCCCCAAAAATCCCCCAAAAAATCACCCCAGAATCACCCCAAAAATCCCCTAAAAATTCACTCCAAAATCCCCCCAAAATCCCTCAAAAATCCCCCAAAAAATTCCCCCCAAAATTCCCAAAAATCCCCTAAAAATTCACCCCAAAATCACCCCAAAAACCCCCTAAAAATTCACCCCAAAATCCCCAAAATCACCCCAAAAATCCCCCAAAAATTCCCCCAAAATCATCCCAAAATCCGCTAAAAATTCACCAAAATATTCCCTAAAAATTCCCCAAAAATTCACCCCAAAATTCCCCAAAAATCCCCTCAAAAATCCCCCAAAATCACCCCAAAAATCCCCCAAAAATCCCCTAAAAATTCACCCCAAAATCCCCAAAAATCCCCCAAAAATTCACCCCAAAATCACCCCAAAAATCCCCTAAAAATTCACCAAAAAATCCCCCAAAAGTCCCCTCAAAAATCCCTCCCAAATCCTGCCAAAATACCCCAAAAATTCATCCCAAAATCCCCCCAAAAATCCCCAAAAAATCCCCCAAAAATTCACCCCAAAATCACCCCAAAAATCTCCTAAAAATTCACCAAAAAATCCCAAAAAAATTCACCCCAAAATCCCCCAAAAATCCCCTAAAAATTCACCAAAAAATCCCCAAAATCCCCCAAAATTCCCCAAAAATTCACCCCAAAATCCCCCCAAAAATGCCCCAAAATCCCTCCAAAATTCGCCAAAAAATATCCCCAAAATCCCCAAAAATCCCCCAAAAATTCACCCCAAAAATCCCCAAAATCCCAAAAATCCCCAAAAATCCCGCAAAATTCACCCCAAAATCACCCCAAAAATCCCCAAAAATACCCCAAAAATTCACCCCAAAAATCCCCCAAAAATTCACCCCAAAATCGCCCCAAAATCCCACCAAAAATCCCCAAAATCCCTCTAAAATTCACCAAAAAATATCCCCAAAATCTCTGCAAAATTCATCCCAAAATCCCTCCAAAAATCCCTATAAAATTCCCAAATCCACCCCAAAATCCCCCCAAAAATGCCCTGAAAAAATCCCAAAAATTCAACCCTAAAACCCAAAAATACCCCAAAAATTCACCCCAAAAATCCCCAAATTCACCCCAAAATCCCCCAAAATTCACCCCAAAATTTCCCTAAAAATCCCAAAATTCACCAAAAA
>NW_026992508.1:0-63500 GCF_028769735.1 Zonotrichia leucophrys gambelii | reverse complement strand
GCTGCTCTCCATCATTTACCATCAGTGCTGGCTCAGCAGGGAGGTCCCAGAGCACTGGAGGTTCCAGTGTGAGCCCATCCCCAAGAAGGACTGGAAGGAGGAGCTGGGGAACTCCAGGCCTGTCAGCCTGACCTGGGTGCCTGGCAAGGTTTGGAACAGATCACCTTGAGTGCCATCCCAGGGCACCCACAGGATGGCTGAGGGATCAGAGCCAGCCAGCGTGGGTTTAGGGGTGGCAGGTCCTGCCTGACCAACCTGGTCTCCTTTTATGACCAGGTGGCCCACCTGTGGATGCAGGAAAGGCTGTGGATGTTGTGTACCTGGACTTCAGCAGAGCCTTTGACACTGTCTCTGTCAGCATTCCCTGGAAAAGCTGCAGCCCACAGCTTCCCTCCTCGCTGGGAGATTTAAGAGCTGGCTGGAGGCTGGGCCCAGAGAGTGGTGGGGATGGTGCTGCACCCAGCTGGTGTCCAGGCACTGGTGGTGTCCCCAGGGGTCTGTGCTGGGCCCAGTCCAGTTTAATATCTTCACTGATGATCTGGGTGAGGGGATCGAGTCCACCATTCACAAATTGCAGATGGCACCAAGCTGGGTGTGAGTGTGGATCTGCTGGAGGGCAGGACAAGAAGACACAGCCTTAAACTGCACCAGGAAGGTTTAGGCTGGACAATAGGAAGAAATTCTTCACAGAAAGGGTGAGTGAGAATTGGAATGGGCTGGCCAGGGGGGAGGTGGCAGAGTCACTGTCCCTCTCCAGTGGCCCTCGGTGGCATGGTCTTGGTGACAAGGCAGTATTAAGTCATTGGTTGGACTTTATGATCCCAAAGGCCTTTTCCAGCCTATTTGATTCTGTAATTCTCTGATGATTGGGACACTCTGGGGCCATTGTGACACTGCAGGGCCTCATGGAAATAAGAGAACCATGGTGACAACATGTAGCCCCACAGAACCAGGAGTCCATTGTGGTGCTGTGGAGCCAAATGGAACCAGGGAGTGCACCGTGACACTCTGGGTCCTTGTGGAACCACAGAGGCCATTGTGACACTGCAGAGCCCTGTGTAACCAAGGGGTTTCACCATTTTGGCACTGCAAAACCAAGGAGACCATTGGAAGACTGAAGGGCCCAGTGGAACCAATGGGCTGTTCTGACACTGTGGGGCCCCTTGGAACCAAGGGGACATTGGGACACTGCAGGATCCTGTGTAACAAAGGGGCCACTGTGACATGATGGGGCCTCAAGGGATATGGAAGAATGTTGTGACACTGTGTGGCCTCGTGGAAACAAGGAGTCCATTGTGACACTGAGGGGACTTGTGGAGCCTCAGAGACCATGGTGACAGTGTGGGACCTCATGTAACCATGGGGCCACTGTGACACCCTGGGGCCCCATGCAGGCAAGGGGCCACTGTGAAACTGCAGCACCAGCAAGGACATTGTGAAACTGTGAAGCCCCATAAAACCAAGGAATCAATTGTCAAATTTTGGGGCCCTATGGAACCAAGGAGACCATTGTGACAGTGCAGGGCCGGGTGTAACCAAGGGGCCATTGTAACACTGAGGGGCCCCATAGAACCAAGGTACATCTTTGCAGATGACACCAAGCTGGGTGTGAGTGTTGATCTGCTGCAGGGCAGGAGGGCTCTGCACAGGGCCCTGGACAGACTGGATCCAGGGACCAAATCCAAAAAGGTGAGGTTTAACAAGTCCAAGTGCTGGGTCCTGCACTTTGGCCACAACAACCCCTGCAGCACTACAGGCTGGGGACAGAGTGTCTGGAGAGCAACCAGGCAGAAAGGGACCTGCAGGGACTGATGGACAGCAGGCTGGACATGAGGCAGCAGTGTGCCCAGGTGGCTAAGAAGACCATTGGCTTCTGGCCTGGATCAGGAATTGTGTGGATAGCAGGACCAGAGCTGCTGTGCCAGCACTAATCTGCCCCCAGCTCTGCACACAGACATTGCTACTGTAGCTCCAGAGAAGGCAACAAAAGGGCATCTCTGCAGAAAACTCTGCTGGGAGATCCTTTAGTTCCTTTAAATACACTAAGAAGACAGCCCCTCATTGACACAGTTTGTGGCCACAGGGAAGGTGGAGAGAAACAAAATGAGAAATGGCACAAACAATGTCATTTCTTTGTGGACAATTTGAAAAAACTAAAGCAAACAAAACAAACTTGCACACTGAAGCCAATAAGAACGATCAAAGATTACTTTTATTACAAATGATTTGCAGAAATTGGCCAGCAGTTTAATGTTTCTGAAAGCATCCTGTCATCAGTCTCCACACTGCAGCCTTGAGCTCCTGGTTCCTCAGGCTGTAGATGAGGGGGTTCAGGACTGGAGGCACCACCGAGTACAGAACTGACAGGGCCAGATCCAGGGATGGGGAGGACATGGAGGGGGGCTTCAGGTGAGCAAATGTGCCAGTGCTGATGAATAGGGAGATCACAGCCAGGTGAGGGAGGCAGGTGGAAAAGGCTTTGTGCCGTCCCTGCTCAGAGGGGATCCTCAGCACAGCCCTGAAGATCTGCACATAGGAGAAAACAATGAACACAAAACAGCCAGATACCAAACAACCACTAACAGCAAGAAGCCCAAATTCCCTGAGGTAGGATTTGGAGCAGGAGAGCTTGAGGATGTGGGGGATGTCACAGAAGAACTGGCCCAGGGCATTGCCATGGCACAGAGGCAGGGAAAATGTATTGGCTGTGTGCAGCAGTGAATAGAGAAATCCACTGGCCCAGGCAGCTGCTGCCATGTGGGCACAAGCTCTGCTGCCCAGGAGGATCCCGTAGTGCAGGGGTTTGCAGATGGACACATAGCGGTCGTAGCACATGATGGTCAGGAGGAAATACTCTGTTAGAGCACAGAAAACCAAAAAAAAGACCTGAGAAGCACATCCAGTGTAGGAGATGTTCCTGGTGTCCCAGAGGGAATTGTGCATGGCTTTGGGGAGAGTGGTGCAGATGGAGCCCAGGTCAGTGAGGGCCAGGTTGAGCAGGAAGAAGAACATGGGCGTGTGCAGGTGGTTGTCGCAGGCTACGGCGCTGATGATGAGGCCGTTGCCCAGGAGGGCAGCCAGGGAGATGCCCAGCAAGAGGCAGAAGTGCAGGAGCTGCAGCTGCCGTGTGTCTGCCAGTGCCAGCAGGAGGAAGTGGCTGATGGAGCTGCTGTTGGACATTTGTGGTGCCTTGGCATGGGGATCTGTAAAAAATGTAATTAAGGAATAGTTGGGTGTGGAGAGGACTTGAAATATCCCAGCACAGCCTGGGGGCACTTTTCCCCCACTGCCTGCCCAGGGCTCTTCTGCCTGGAGCTGTCCCTGTCAGCAGCTGCTTCCCTGTGCCCAGGGCTGGGCCCTGCCAGTGCTGCCAGAGCCCAGCCCAGCCCTGGGGGCTCAGCTCTGCCCTGCAGACCCCTCCCAGCTCAGGCACTGCCGAGGGGCAGCTCTGGCTGTGCAGGCTCTAATGGCAACTTCAGAGAAACCCTGAGGAGGCTGGAAAAGCGACACTGATGCTGCCTGTAAGGGGCCCTGTGAGGATTTCTGTCATTGCCTGGTCTATTCAGATGTGAATTTTTTTTTTTTCAGCCTTAACTGAGAGATGAATATCTATGGGCAATTTCCCATCCCTGCAACCCAGAGCAGAAGATTAAAAAACAGGATTTTCCCTTTCATGCAGGCCCTGCCTAGTTGTGCTCCCTGTACAGTCTACTTGGAAATGTTGTGGAGTTAAGTGCTATGCTGGGAGCAGTCCTTAACATTGCAGCATCCTCACCACACAAGGATAACATTTCCAAGCGTTACCAGCTGTCTCCTCTCACCCAGATCTTGTCCTCCAGTGCTGGGAGCAGCTGCCAGGGCTGGCTGAGAGCGTTCCCTGGCAGGCAGCAGAGTCCCTGCCCCAGCACAGCACCCTGGGCTGCAGGACCCTGCTCTGCAGGACAGCCCTGGGCACCCCTGGCTACTCTGCCCAAGAAACAATCAGAGAATGTACTCACAGGGTCTGTAGGCATTGGGATGTTCCAGCTTTAAGAGATGGCTCCAGGAGCTGCAGCTGCATTGTCCTGCAGCCAGAGGTTCCTGTGCCAAGGGCTGGCAGTGATTCTGCCCCAGGCACTTCTCAGCACCTTCCCAGCCCTGACTGATTGAAGCTCTCTGTGCCTCTGTGCTGTGCCTGGGGTGGCTGCAGGCAGTGCCCCAGCCCTGCTGGGCTGGCAGAAGAGCTGCTCATCAAGAGAAATGTGCTTTTGAAGCTCTTCTTGGTTACCAGGAGCTGCCTCTGTGCCAGGAGCCCAGCCCAGCTCAGCAGCACAGACACAGCACAAGGACTTTAATGAGCCTCTGGGGCTTTGTGCTCAGGCCCTGAACATCAGTCCCTGAGAGGGAGCTGAAGAAACCTCTCCAGAACTCCAAGTCAGAATCCAACTCCAAACTTTCTTGAAGTTTTAATGGGTCCCACTGAGGGTCACCACTGAGAAAGTGTCCCCAGGCCTCAGGCAGAGCAAAGAACTGGAGGGACTGATGACAGGTGGGGACAAAGAGAAGCCAAGTCTTGGTGCCCTGGGGCACAGCAGGCTCTGTGCCACCAACGGCTGTGAGGAGACACCTTGTCCTGAGGCCCTGGGGCCTCCTGGCACAGCCCCAGCCAGGCGTGGCGCTGTCAGCCCCTTGTCCTGCCCTCAGCATCCCCTAGCCCACACCCAGTGGCCTCAAGTATCTGCTGGAAGGAGTCCCTGGGGAGCCTTTGCAGGAATTGCTCTGGGGTCTCCTTAATGCTCCCATTTACTGCAGGTTTTTCAAAGGACTTTGGGCTTGGCTTTTGCCTTGGAGTCTCTAATCATGGACTCAAATTATCTGCTGCAATTAATCCCTGGAGAGGCTTTGTCAGTAACAACACTCAGTGGGGCTCCTTAATACTTCAGGGTACTTCAGTTATTTAAGCTACTTGGTGTTTCCCTTTTGATACAGACTCTATGAAAAAGATTGTGCAGTCCCTGCCTCCAATATCTCCTTTAATTAGTCCCTGGAGAGCCTTTATCAGTAATGACACTCAGTGGGCCATTTATGCTTCAAGGTACTTCAGCTATTTTAAGGTATTTGGTGTTGCTTTTTGGATACAGACTCTGTGAGAGGTTTGTGCAATCATGGCCCCAGTTATCTGCTTTAACGAGTCCCCTGAGATCTCTGTACTGACACTCAGTGGGGCTCATTAATGCTTTAAGATACTCAAGGTTTTTAAGGTACTTTGGATTTTCCTTTGCACTCTGAATCTCTGAGAGGTGTTTTTTCCAATTCTGGCCTTCAATTCTCTCCTCCAAGGAGTCCATGAGGAGCCTGTGTTGGCGATGGACCTCAGTGAAACCCATTCATGCTTTGAGACACTTTGGTGTTTTCTTCTGACTTTGACTCTTGGAAAGGTTTGTGCAATATCTTCTCAGGCCTTGAAGTTCAAGTGCTCAGCTCCAAATTCACCACATGGCTCATTAGGATCAAACAAGTCCTGACAAACCATGGTTCTGCCTTGATTTCCCTGTGGTCTGGAGGAGCTCATCAGGCAGATTTCCTTTTACAGTTGTGGAGAAATATTTCAGAGAGCTTTTAAGTAATATGTAATCCTATTTTAAAGAGTGTATTTTATTACTGTTCTCTTTGGAGAAGAGCTGATTGGAGCATTAAGTGATTTATATTGATGTAGGGCCGCTCCTAAGGAGGTCTGGCCAGGTCAGTGAAGTTGTACGTTGGAGCTCACCTAGTGTGGACAACCTTTCCTCACATTCCCCAACCTCATGTGAGAAACCATTTTCATTTTCAAAAATTTAAAATATTAAGATCTTTTCAAAATACAACAGAAGTCTTAATAAAGAAAATGACACATCGTCGGGAGCAAAGGATTCCGTCACCATGTGCTTATCTACAAAATAGATGTTCTGTCTTTTATACCTCTAGCCCCTCACAATGTCTTGTCAATTGACTCCTTGTTCACTGTCCAGTGGTGGAGATCACTGTCTTACACCTTGATTGGAGGTCAGGTGCTGCCTAAGTAACAAGCCAACCCTCCCAAATGCCCCGACTACTGAGGCCATCCTGTGATAACAATGCAAGGGGGAGGAGAAAGATAACTACCCATCTAGAAAACTTCTCTTAACATATATTTAATATTCACTCCTTAACTGTGAGAGTCAACCATAGAATTACTCATCTATAACAAACCCCCTTTTCTTTTGTATAAGTAATTATGCTCGAACAATTAAGTAAAAAAAATTCTCTCTCTCTTGAATGAGTCATACCGCATCTGTTGATGTGGGCAAGGACAGTGGGAACAGCAGAAAAAATCTCAGGTTTTCCTTAGACACACTTATTTGGAATGAACAAAAGGGCATCACAGAGGTCCAGTATGGCTTTGATTCCCATCTACCGTGCCTATATACCCATAGTCAGTGCTGCTACCCATAGTCAGTGTATCTTAGGGGTGAGTACAGAGGCCAACTGGTCCTGCCCTCCAGTCCCTGTTGAATTAAAAGACAACTGAGCAATGACAGAGGTCTGGTATGGCCTTTTGTTCCCACCTTACCATGCCAACAGGGTTTCTACCCACAGCAGGGCTATGGAGCCTTCTTGGTAGGGAACAAAGGGGCCAACCCGATCTTGCCCTCTATTTCTTGTCTTACTTCTTAAGAATGCTGCCTCATTACCTTTTACAGTCCCTTGAGGACTTCTCGTCAACAGATGCTGGTAATTCTCACCCACTAAAACAGGAAGACAGTTTTCAAGCTGGTTGGTGGAAGCTTGACTCTACTTTTTGGTTCTCTTGGTGTTTTCCTGCTTGTCTTTCAGTCTCTGCTTGAGAGTCAGTCTTGTTTCACCCAGCTTGGGTGTTATAGTCCACTCTTTGGGTTCTTGTACTGGGCTTTTGACTCTGTTGGCATGAGTCCATCCCCGCTCTGCAGTTCACACGGCCGATTCGGTGGTGAGCAGTACCTGAATGGGACCTTCCCACTGAGGAGTTAGAGGCTGATCTCTCCATGACTTGATCATCACCCAATTCCGGGGATTAATATTATGGATTCTGAAATCCAGGGTGGTAGTTTGAGGAATTGCCCCTTTATGCCTTAGCCCTTCTAAGGTTTGTGCTATGGGCATAACTTATTTCTTGGCATTGGCTTCCCCTTCCTCATAGGTGGCAACCTTCTGGGGTCAGGTCAGGAAGGGTTACCCAAACATATTTCATAGGGTGACACCCTCAGATCTGACTGGGCTTGGGTTCTAATTCTTAATAAGGCCAAAGGGCGACATTTTATCATGACATTTGGGTTTCAATCATTAGCTTAACTAGAGCTCTTTTAAGAATTTGATTCATTCTCTCTACCAACCAGAACTCTGTGGATACCATGGAATATGTAATTCCCATTTTATTCCCAGGGCCTGAACAACTTTCTGCAATATCTTCAATGTGAAATGAGTTTCCCGGTCTGAATCAATCCTGTTTGCCATCCCATATTGGGGAATGATTGATTCTAGAAGTGTTTTACTCACAACACTGGCACTGGCTTCACAGTGGGTACCGCCTCTACCCAATGAGTCACGTGATCTACTATCACTGGCAAAAACTTCCACCATTGTGGAAGCTTGGTAAAGTCTACTTGGATGTTTTGGAAGGGCCATAAGGCTAATTCTCGCCCTCACCTGGGTGTTTTCCTCATGATTTTCTTATTCACTTGTTGACATATCACACACACTTCAGTTACTTGCTTAGTTATTCTGAAAATTCCTATGCAGCCCAAATCCCTTAGAAATTGATCACTTAGCACTTGTGTACCCCAATGTGTTGTTCCATGTATGCATTCTAACATTTTCCTGGCAAGGGGTTTATTCAATATTTGCCTCCCACCTGCTCATCTCCACTTCCCTTTGTTTTCTTTCTTGACTCCTATTTCAATGAGTTCTTCCTCTTCTGTCCCACTGAATATGGGGACTTTTTGCATTTCTTTTATGGGTGTTAATACCATTATTAGTTTATCTGTCTCTGATTCAGTTGCATTTTTAGCTTCAAAATCAGCTTAATTGTTCCCTCGCGCCTTCTGAGTTGCCTCTTTTTGATGCCCTTTAACACAGACCACTGCTACTTCTTCTGGCAATTGTAAGGTTTCTAACTCTTCTAAGACAAAAGTTTCGTGAATCAGTCCCTTTCCTTTTGAATTTAATAGCCCCCTCTCTTCCCAATTTTTCCAAAGTTATGCACTATTCCAAAAGTGTATGTTGAGTCCTGTATATATTGCTCCCCTTTTCCATGCTAATGTTTCCTGACTTTTTTTTAGGACACACAACTCACACACTTGTGCTGACCAGTTGGAAGGTAACTTTCTCTTTTCATGGCCTCTAACCCTTCATGCACTATAGCGTACCCCAATACTCTATGCCCCTTTATTACCCATGAAGATCCATCGATGTACAATCATTTTCCACCTTGTAGTGTTTGATCTGTTACGTCCTCTCTTACTTTAGTTTGATAGTTTATAACCTCTAGGCAATTAGGTATTAGTTTCTCATCTGTTTCTCCATCCAAAAACTGGGCAGGGTAGAGTTGGTTACTCATGATTAGCTCTAAACCATTATCTATTAAGATGTCTTCATACTTTAGCCTTCGGGAATCAGTGAGTAATTTCTCAGCCTTTTGTCTCAGGATACTCCTTACTGATTTTGCGATATATATATCTTCAATTTTCCCCCAAAAGGTTAATTTTTTGCTTTCTGCTACGAGTATGGCAGTAACTGCCACAGCCTGAATGCAGGTTGGCCATCTCCGGCTGACAGGGTCTATAATTTTGATAAAATGGCCACTGGTTTCCTGGATTCTCTCCAGTCCTGGGCTAATACTCCACGTGCTACCCCTTTTTCCATATCCACAAACAGATAGAAGGCAGGAAGGCTCAGTGCTGGTGAACTGACAATGTTTTGCTTTAAAGCTTCAAACTTTTGTTCGTCATCTTTTCCCCACCTAATCTCTTCCACTGACTTTTCATACAAGAACTGGATGGCCTGCGTGCATCCTTCAATCCATAGCCTACAGTATCCCAACAAGCCTAGAAACCTTCAGACTTCTCTCTTTGTTTTTGGCAGTGAGAGTGAGACTAACCCCATAATTCTCTCAGGGTTCAGCCACCAGCTCCCTTGACAAATCACGTCCTAGGGAATTTTACTTCCCTCTCTACAAATTTGAGTTTCCATTTTGATACCAAAAGTCCTTGATCCCTCAGAAAATTTAACACTATGGTGGATTCCCAAACTTCTTTTTCTTCGTGTCCTGTGAAAAGGAAATAATTTACATAGTGGATGAGCTTTATCTCAGGTTTGATGGAGAAGAATTGTGTTACTTCTAGGGCTTGACCGAAGAGGTTTGGAGATTTGGAAAACTCTTGGGGTAACCTAGTCCACCAAAACTGTTTCTTACTCCCAGAATCAGGGTCCTCCCATTCAAAAGCAAATATGTCCCTGCTTTTCTCTGCCAGTAGACCTGCCGAAAAAGCATCTTTTAGATCTATGACATTAAACCACTGGTGTGCTGGGGGGATATTACTCAGTAGTGTAGAGGGTTTAGGCACTACTGGGTACCGATTCACTGTTTTGTTGTTCACTTCTCTCAAATCTTGGACAAGCCTGTAAGTCCCATCTGACTTCTTTACTGGTAATATGGGTGTATTATGGGGGGACACATGGTTCTAAGGTCTCATCCTCAAGTAGATCCTGGATCAGTGGCTGCAGTCTTCATCTCCCTTCCACAGACTGGATAGCTGTCATCAATTAATTTTATTACTGTAGGTTTCACGTTCAATTTGCCTCAATTTTATGGTTTTGCCCACACCATCTCATGAATTTTGCCCTCATCCTCTTCCCTTATTCGAGAAGTTTAAGTACCATTTTTCCTTCCTTTGGGAGTATTAAAATGCTTAGCTGCACTTGTAAATCTCACCCTAATAGATTGCATCCTGCTTCTGGAACTAATAGAACATCCCCAATTCCTATTTTATTTGTTCCTTCAAACTTTATTTGCATTATAACTGAGGTTTTGAACCCTCCTTTAGCACCTACTACTTGCACAGTATCTTGACCCTTTTTGCACCCCTTTGGGATTCTACAAACACAAGTTCTTTCAGCCCCTGTGTCTACTAAAAATTCAAATTCTTCCTCCTGGGGATCTATTTTTAAAGTTATCAAGGGCTCCTGATGGTACCCAGGAGGTAGAGCCGCTGACACCCCTAGTCTTCCATTTCTCCTTTTTGCTCGGTCTCATACATCCTCAGCTCCTTTTCCTTCTGGGGGCAATTCTTTCTGATATGCCCATTCTCTTTACAGTAAAGGCAAACTGGTCATAGTTTCCCCTGTTTCCCAAACTCTCCTTTTTATGCCCTGTCCCAAGGAGATGAATCTCCCCTCCATCTATCTTCCTGCACTTGGAATCCTCCTCCCTTACCTGGGTTATTCTTTAAATGCTGGTTTCCTTCCCTAATGGCAGTTACCACTACTTTGGTTTTTGTCTTGATCTTCTCTTAGTCCCTCTTTACATACTCCTTCTGTGCTTCTCTTAAAAGATCCTCTAATCTCCTTTCTTGCCAACTATCGAGCTTTTCTAACTTTCTCCATATATCTGGCCAGGCATGAGTGACAAAATTTATCTTTAGTAAAATCTGTCCGGCCACTGTGTCAGGGTCAGCTCCTGAATACTGCCTCATATTTTTCCTCAAACTTTCTAACCACTCTGTTGGGATTTCTTCCCTCTTTTTCTGCTCATAGAAAGCCTTACGGGCATTTTGATTACATGAAGCTGTCTCTTTGATACCACATGTAATCAGTGTTCTATATTCCTCCATGTTTTTCCCCCCCAGTGCCGTTGTAGTCACAGGTGAGGTGCACTGTGGGCATTTTCAGGTCTCCAGGAGGTCCTTTCACACTTGGATCATCTTTGTGATGTCTTTCCTCTGATGTGAACAGTCTTTCCTCTGATGTGAACAACAAAACCATTATTGATTGCATCTCCTCCCATGTATAAATATTGGGCCCCAGAAACTGGTCCACTAATCAACTGTTCCACTAATCTAGTAATCCTTTCAATTATTTCTTGAGCATTCTCATGTCAGAAGAACTGAGAGGCACGGTTACAAATCTAATTCTTCCCTGCACCGCACACAGGGGTACTTCCCGCAGGGGATATAATCCTGCTGCTTGGTTCCCATCCCCTGATCTGCTTTCCTCTGATTGTTCCACCCTCTTCCTGGTGTTTTGACTAGGCCCATCAGGGGGTAGGGGAGATGCATCTGGGGCTATTGGACGTGGAGGGGGTAAGTGTTCTAATGGGTCCCATTCTCTATTTTCTGATACCTTAAACATGCTCACCTTTGAGGGTGAGGTCTCCCCGTCCCAAGCAGGCAGCATAGTCAGTCTCTTCCTGATTGAATGGTTTCTTAGCTCTTACATGGATGTTTAATGCCTGCCACATCCATCCTTTGTCTGACCCATATCTCAGCCAGTATATATAGTCACTCCTAATTTCCCTTCTGGTCCATTCTACCATGCAATAGTGAATCACTTTGAACTCATACTTATCTCTGGTCGTATTTCCACAGGTCTAGTTTCCTTCCCAGTGGGCTATTTGAAGGTAGACCTATTGGTACCTCTTCAATTTCTACTCCTCCCCTTGGGGATCCCCTATTTGCCCATAGTCCCATCCTGACTGGCTGATCACAGGCCCTCCTCTGACAGAGCCCACCTTTCCAATCACAGGCCCTCCGGAAGAGCCTGGCTCTCTCAGAAGGGAAAAGGAAAGGGGGAGTGGGAAAAAAAGAAACAAGGAAAGAGAAGGAAAGGGAAGGGAGAGAAAAAAAACCAAAAAAACTGTACTTCTCTTTTGACAAGTAAAAATAAAAAAACCTCACGATCTAAGGGCTTCCGTACTACCGGATTGGTCCCTGCGATTCCTCTCCTCCTCAGTTCAATGCTCTGGTCCCATGGTCACACTCTGCTCCCTCTCCCGCCTGGCTCAGCTCGGCTGTTACCTGCCCCTGGCCCAATTCCCCTCAGCAGCTGCAGTCCCACCCCTGGCCCAACCTGGCTCAGCTTTGGCAGCTCTGCAGGCCCCAATTCATCTCAGCAGCTTCCATCCCGCTTCTCACCCAACTTGGTTCAGCTTCAGTGGCTCTGCCCACCCCAATTCAACTCGGAGGCTCAGCCCGCCCCAGTTCGGCTCAGCAGCTGCAGTCCTGGCCTGACTCAGCTCAGCCTCAGCGGCTCTGCCTGCCCTCATTTGGTTCGGCTCAGCAGCTGGCACAGCCTAATCCCCTCGGTTTGGCAGCTCTGCCCTGACGTGGCTTGGCTTGGCCGGACTGCCCCGACCCCCTTGTTTGTGTTCATGCCCTTGGATCGGCAGCACACAAACTGCTGCACCGGCTCCTGGGTGACCCCCTGCAGCAAACCCCTCGGCGTTCACCCCGCTTCCAGCCTGGCTTCAGCTGGCCCTGCTAATTACAGCGCTGGCTGCGCCCCAGAGGCTGCCCCTGCTCTGAGCACTACGCGAGCCACCGCACCATGTGGAGCTCACCGGTTTCCTTGGTGTGTGCTAGATGGGAATCCCGCTGTGGGTCCCCGATGGGTGAACCCTGCTCCCAAGTCCCCACAAAACCTTCAATCCTACATGTCCCACCAGCCATGGGGTCCTTGTCTATGGGATCCCCACTTTCCTCCTCACGATGCCTCCCGCTGTTCCTTCTTCCTTTCTACCATCCAATATCCTGATGCTTCAAGGGACCAGGATGGATCCAGTATTTTACTAATGTGAAGCTCACTTTCATACACTGGAATTACAGAGTCACAATCTGGCCAAAAATACTTATGTGGATGGTGCTCACCCCTCTTCCCCTCTTTTCTTTATCCAGTCTCCTGGTGTCTTTGGGCTTCCAACCTGCAACCACTGGTGGAACTGGGAGAGTTCTATACACTCTGCCCAATCTGTGGCAGGGGGTGCTCCTTTTGAAAACTCCTAAGGGCACCAGGGGCTGCTGAGCCAGTGCTGCCGTGTCTGTGCCTGCAAGGATGGGGCACCTGTGTGAGCTGGGGGAGAGGCCAGGGCTGCAGACGGGGGATGTTGTTGGCAGCTGCATGAGGGCTTTCTGGGGTGAGGGGCAGGGCCCTGGCAGCAGCACTGGCAACACCAAGTGCTGCTGCTGCTGGGCACAGCTGCTGGGCCAGCACTGGTCTGCCCCCAGCTCTGCACACAGACATTGCTTCTGCAGCTCCAGAGAAGGCAACAAAAGGGCATCTCTGCAGAAATCTTTGCTGAGAGATCCTTTAGTTCCTTTAAAGCCACCAAGAGTGCAGCCCCTCATTGACAGAGTCTGTGGGCACAGGGAATGTGGAGAGAAACAAAATGAGAAATGGCACATACAAGGATATGAATTTGTGGACAATATGAAAAAAGTAAATCAAAAGAAAAAACCCCACAATCTAACCAACAAGAAGTGTCAAAGATGTCTTTTATTATAAGTGATTTGCAGAAATTGGCCATCAGTTTAATGTTTCTAAAACCATCCAGTCATCAATTTCCACACTGCAGCCTTGAGCTCCTGGTTCCTCAAGCTGTAGATGAGGGGGTTCAGGGCTGGGGTCACCACCGAGTACAGAACAGACAGGGCCAGATCTAGGGATGGAGTGGAGATGGAGGGGGGCTTCAGGTGAGCAAATGTAGCAGTGCTTAGGAACAAGGAGAGCACAGCCAGGTGAGGGAGGCAGGTGGAAAAGACTTTGTGCCGTCCCTGCTCAGAGGGGATCCTCAGCACAGCCCTGAAAATCTGCACATAGGAGAAAACAATGAACACAAAACAACTAAATAACAGAAAAGCACTTCCCATAAGAGGACCAAGTTCCCTAATGTAGGAATTTGAGCAGGAGAGCTTGAGAATCTGTGGGATTTCACAGAAGAACTGGCCCAGGGCATTGCCATGGCACAGGGGCAGGGAAAATGTATTGGCCATGTGCATGAGAGCATTGAGAAAGGCACTGGCCCAGGCAGCTGCTGCCATGTGGGCACAAGCTCTGCTGCCCAGGAGGGTCCCGTAGTGCAGGGGTTTGCAGATGGAAACGTAGCGGTCATAGGACATGATGGTCAGCAGGGCAAGCTCTGCTCCCATAAAGAACAGAAAGAAAAAGAGCTGAGCAGCACATCCTGTGTAGGAGATGTTCCTGGTGTCCCAGAGGGAATTGTGCATGGCTTTGGGGACAGTGGTGCAGATGGAGCCCAAGTCAGTGAGGGCCAGGTTGAGCAGGAAGAAGAACATGGGCGTGTGCAGGTGGTTGTCGCAGGCTACGGCGCTGATGATGAGGCCGTTGCCCAGGAGGGCAGCCAGGGAGATGCCCAGCAAGAGGCAGAAGTGCAGGAGCTGCAGTTGCCACGTGTCTGCCAATGCCAGCAGGAGGAAGTGCCTGATGGAGCTGCTGTTGCACATTTGCTGTGTTACCTTAGCATGGGGATCTGTAAAAAAAGCAGTCATGGAATAGTTGTGTTTGGAGAGAACTTTAAATATCCCAGCACAGCTTGGGGGCACTTCCCCCCCACTGCCTGCCCAGGGCTCTGCTGCCTGGATCTGTCCCTGCCAGCAGCTGCTTCCCTGTGCCCAGGGCTTGGCCCTGCCAGTGCTGCCACATCCCAGCCCATCCCTGGCGGCTCAGCTCTGCCTTGCAGACCCCTCCCAGCTCAGGCACTGCTCAGGGGCAGCTCTGGCTCTGCAAGCTCTGATGGCAACGTCAGAGCAACCCTGAGGGGGCTGGAAAAGCAACACTGATTCTGCCTGTGAGGGGCCCTGTGCTGATTTCTGTCACTGCCTGATTTGTTTAGACCAGAGATAATGTTTTTTTTTATTTGCCTCAAGCTGAACTAAAATGAATATCTATGGTCAATTTCCCATTCAGGTAACCCAAAATAATAGATTATAAAGCAGGACTTCCCCTTTCCTGCTGCCCCTGCCTTGCTATGCTCCCTGTATAATCTACTTGGAAATGTTCTGCAGTTAAATGCAGGGATTGGAGCAGTCCTGGAAAACGCAGCATCATCACCACACAAGGAGAACCCTTCCAAGCCTTACCAGCTGTCTCCTCCCACCCAGACCTTGTCCCCCAGTGCTGGGAGCAGCTGCCAGGGCTGGCTGAGAGCTGTCCCTGGCAGGCAGCAGAGTCCCTGCCCCAGCACAGCGCCCTGGGCTGCAGGACCCTGCTCTGCAGGACAGCCCTGGGCACCCCTGGCTGCTCTGCACAAGAGACAATCAGAGAATGTACTCACAGGATCTGTAGGCATTGGGATGTTCCAGCTTTAAGAGATGGCTCCAGGAGCTGCAGCTGCATTGTCCTGCAGCCAGAGGTTCCTGTGCCAAGGGCTGGCAGTGATTCTGCCCCAGGCACTTCTCAGCACCTTCCCAGCCCTGACTGATTGAAGCTCTCTGTGCCTCTGTGCTGTGCCTGGGGTGGCTGCAGGCAGTGCCCCAGCCCTGCTGGGCTGGCAGAAGAGCTGCTCATCAAGAGAAATGTGCTTTTGAAGCTCTTCTTGGTTGCCAGGAGCCCAGCCCAGCTCAGCAGCACAGACACAGCACAAGGACTTTAATGAGCCTCTGGGGCTTTGTGCTCAGGCCCTGAACATCAGTCCCTGAGAGGGAGCTGAAGAAACCTCTCCAGAACTCCAAGTCAGAATCCAACTCCAAACTTTCTTGAAGTTTTAATGGGTCCCACTGAAGGACACAACTGAGAAAGTGTCCCCAGGCCCCAGGCAGAGCAGAGAACTGGAGGCAGTGATGACAGGAGGGGACAAAGAGAAGCCAAGTCTTGGTGCCCTGGGGCACAGCAGCAGGGTCTGTGCCACCAAGTGCTGTGAGGAGACACCTTGTCCTGAGGCCCTGGGGCCTCCTGGCACAGCCCCAGCCAGGCTGGGCACTGTCAGCCCCTTGTCCTGCCCTCTGCATCCTCCCCTAGCCCACATCCCAGTGGCCTCGAGTATCTGCTGGAAGGAGTTCCTGGGGCGTCTTGCTCAGGAATGGCCCTGGGGGCTCCTTAATGCTCCCATTTACTGCAGGTTTTTCAAAGGACTTTGGGCTTGGCTTTTGCCTTGGAGTCTCTGAGACGTTTGTGCAATAATCATGGCCTCCAATTATCTGCTGTAATTAGTCCCTGGAGAGGCTTTGTCAGTAACAACACTCACTCGAGCTCATTGATACTTTAGGGTACTTCAGTTTTTTAAACTACTTGGTGTTTCCCTTTTGATACAGACTCTGTGAAAAAGATTGTGCAGTTCCAGCCTCCAATATCTCCTTTAATGTGTCCCTTGAGAGCCTTTATCTGTAATGACACTTAGTGGGCCATTTATGCTTCAGGGTACTTCAGTTATTTTAAGGTACTTGGTATTTCCATTTTGATACAGACTCTGTTAGAACTTTGTACAATCATGGCCGCAATTATCTGCTTTAACGAGTCCCTTGAGAGCTGTGTACTGACACTCAGTGGGGCTCATTAATGCTTTGAGATACTCAAGGTTTTTAAGGTACTTTGGATTTTCCTTTCCACACTGAGTGTCCAAGAGGTTTTTGTGCCATCCTGGCCTATAATTCTCTCCTCCTATAAGTCCATGTGGAGCCTGTGTAGGGGATGGACCTCAGTGGGACCCATTCATGCCTTGAGACACTTTGGGGTTTTCTTCTGACTTTGACTCCTGGAAAGGTTTGTGCCATCTCCTCTCAGGCCCTGAGGTTCCAGGGCTCAGCTCCAAATGCACTACAGGGCTCATTAGGATCAAGCAAGTCCTGACAAAGCATGGCTCTGCCTTGATTTCCCTCTTGTCTGGAGCAGTTCATCAGGAATTTTTTTGTAGTATTTTTTTTTTTTTGAGATTTCTTTGCAAATGTTTTAATTAGTGTGGTGGGTTCAGTGTTGGCTAATTACCGGTGCACTCACTAGAATATACTTACTCAGTATCTGCTGTGAGGTAGGATTTGGAGGAAGCAAAGTAGGCTCAAATCTTTTAAAGGGTATGAAGAAAAATTCATAATAGTAACTAAAAGAAAGTGTATTTAAAGGGGGTAAAGCAATGTTAATACTAGCAATTAAAAGAACAATAGGAATCAGAATCAGAAAACTTTGAGAACACTTCTCCTCTCCCTACAGCCTTTTCTTTCTTATTGACAATATAAGGAGACAAAACCTAAAATTTCCAGTCAGTTTACCACATCTAGAATAGTTTTCTTCATTTCCTTTAGGGAGAGGAGTCTCTCTTTCATGCTATGGAGACTTCTCCATAAGAAAACTGTTCTCTCATGGCTCTCAATTTCCATGAATACCAGCCATCCAGAAAATCTGCAATTGTGAAGTCCCTCCCATTTTTTCACATCTTTTCCCCCAGCTGTATTTATGGGCCATGTCAACTTATGGGGTGTTTGTTTAAAGATGAATTGCTTAAGAGCAAGGTTCTCTTCATTATTTCTGAAATCATCTTCATCTCTGGGAACAGAGATCTTCTTCTGTCTCTGAGGGCACAGGGTCTCATCACTCTACTCTCTTTCCTTGTTCAAATTTCTCATGGGATCACAGCTACTTCAGCATTTGCTTACATTAGCATGGAGGCCTTTCACGTCAAGGGCCCACGGCCAGGTATTAATAGACTTTGACTCCATGATTCACAGAAGGCTGACAATAATCTTTATTAAGAAACCCATACTTTTATAGTCTAGTTCACTACAGGTGGTCCTAACTGGTCCTCCAATCCAAATACCATCACCATTGGCTATTTAGGAAACCACCCATTGGTAAATCTCCATAACACATCCACATGTTTACAATACTAGGTTCAGCTAGTGAAGATAAGAATTGTTTCTCATTCTTTTCTCTGATCTTCTTACAGACTTTCCCACCATGATGCCTGGGAAAGTTGTTTCTCTCTGTGGCCAGAGAGCTGCTGCCACAGAGGCAATTCTGAACAAGTCATCTCCCCATACTTTTCAATGCATTATAGGGAAAAAGAGAGTCTGATGTATCAAATACATCCTTCTCCATAGCTTTACAAGAGGATTTCAGCCCCAAGATCAAGGCATCTCCTCATCCCTCCCATCTGGGACTCAACTTCCTCTTCACTGACCTTGGGGTCTTCATGTTGCTCCTCTATGAGCCTGAACTTTGTCCTTTTCTCTCACTCGAGGGAGGATGGAAGCACTGAAAGAGTACATATCTCACCCGGGGCCTGCAGATGGTTCCGTGACCCCGGCCAGGCTCAGTGCTTGCGGCCAGAGCTGTTTTACGATGGAGGTTTCTGCAATAGCTGCGCTGGGGCTGTGTCAGGATGGGCCGTGCTGGGACAGGGCCAGGATCTCAGCAGCCAGGCCAGAACACAGCAGCAGCACGGCCGGGGGCTGATGGCATCTCCTCCCCCTGCCCAGGGCTTGCGGGTGAGCCCCAACATCGGCAGAATCTTGGCTGAGCTGGCCCGGCCCGGGGCTGCTCCTGGGGCCCAGTGGATCCTGGCTGGGCTCGGGCTGGCGGTGGGGCAGGGCTCAGCAGTGCCCAGATGGTCACAACTGCAGCTATGGCCTGCCCTGGCCTCGGCCCCGTGGCCTCCCCTGCCCTGCCTGGCAGTCGATAGGGCCTGGCGGGGTCCCTGGGAAAGGGCCCAGCCCCACGGCAGGAGCCGCCCAGCCCGGCCTGGCTGAGATGGGGGCCAGGTCAGCCTTGTTACCTCTTTACCAGCCCAAAGGGAAAGAGACCCTCCCAGGCTTTCTCATCTTTAACATGTGTCTTCACAGAAGCGTGCACAGTTTCCTTAGTGGTTGAACAGATGGTCAATTCTCAAAGCTAATTACTGATTGATTTTTTGCAAGACACAGAGGAAGCTGCTTGCAGCTTCTCTTAGGACATGACTTCCATGATGCAAAACCACTACAACAGCACAGAGCACAGAGTTCCTTTGTCCATATGTAGTGGCCATATGCCCAAGACCTCAAAATCCCTTATTAAGTGATCTCTGTGCCCTCTCCAAGGTGTTTCCAAATGAAAACATTCAGCTCATAGTCTAAGAAAATCACCAGAGGACAGAGCCAGCCTGACCTGTTTGTCCTGGTTTTTTTTTGTCTAGGAGCAATCCTTGGATATACGGAACTTGGGAGGCCAAATTCTAATTTTGGCCATGGTCCCTGGACAAGAATGCCAGTTCTTTTCCATACAAATGAAAGAAGAGAGCCCCAGTGTTTCAGGGGCAGATAAGAGGTGACCACCAGAGGCCAAGGCCAGCCAGAGTAAGCAGTTTTTACTGAGAGATACCCTTGCATAGAGGAAAATTTTTTGCAAAAGTACCTATTTTGGCAATGGGTATCTGAAAAGTCAGACGATTTTTTTCCATAGCTATTGGAATATGAATCTCAATATAACCTGTTAGATGGTGCCTGGGCCAGTTCTGACCCTCGCTGCTGGGCCAAAGGCAGCACTGTGGTGCTTTACCCCAGAGATACCTTGGCTGCAGGAGATTGCAGCGGGGCACTGGTGCAAGTCCAGGCTTGTCAGGAACTCCGTTTACCTCAGGAGAGAGAGCTTCTGGCGATGGTGAAGAGAAGAAAGGAGTGGATTCTGCTGGAGGGTTGCCAGATGTTTATTCCATGGGTACAGAGGTCTGAACCGGGGCAACTGCTGCCACCAGAATAGAGGCCGCATGGTCTCATTAACCTTTTAAGCTCAGGGCAGGGGAAGGGGAGGGGACAGGTGAGCCACCAACCAGGTGAAGGGGCAGGGTCTCAAGGGACTAGGGACACCTATACGGGCCAATGTCCCCCAGGCCTGAGGGACCAATCACACGACGCCTTGCTGGTATGTTAGCCTGATTGACAGGGCACACTCAGCGAGGGGCGAGGGGGAAGGGAGAAGGTATAGGCACACCTGGGAAGGGACCGGAAGTTTAAAACAGGACATTGCAACACACCGCAACACATAGCAAGGAAAGCACAGAGCTCCAGTACTCCCAGCTGATGAGAGGCAGCCCATGACATCCCCACATCAGCCAGACCTGTCAGGTGGCCCCTGGGAGGCCAAACCAGCCAGAGCTGTTCCATGTTCCCTTGGTTCCATGGGGCCCCACAGTGTCCCAATGGTCCCTTGCTTCCATGAGACCCTGAGGTGTCCCAATGCCCGCTTGGTGACAGGAGGCCCTGAAGGGTCACAATGGTCTCCATGGTTCCATCAGGCCCCACAGAGTCATAATGGTCTCTGGGTTCCATGAAGCCCTGCTGTGTCACCATGGCCCCGTGGTTCCATGGGCGTCAGTGGTGCCACAATGATCCCCTTGGTTCCATGAGGCCCCACAGTGTCCCAGTGATCTCCATGGGAAGGAAAGAACACAGCTTCAGTGTGGCAGGGGCAGCCACCAGAGGCCAAGGCCAGCCAGACTTGATGGTACTGGCAGATTTTGTCTGGGAGCACCCCTTAGATATAGAGAACTTTAGAGGTGGAATCCCAATTTCAGACATGGACACCCAGAGGAGAAGGACGGTTCTTCTCCATAGGAAGGAAAGCACGGAACACTTGTGTTTGAAAGGCAGATAAAAGGCAGCCATCAGAGGCCTAGGCTAGCCAGACTTTCTATCCTGGTAGCTTTTGTCTGAAAGCAAGCCTTGGATATAGAGAATTTTGGGAGGTGGAGCCCCAATTTTGGCCATTTTTGTGTAGATAAGAAGGACGGTTCTTCTCCAAAGGAAGGAAAGCAGCAAGCCCAAGTGTTTAAAAGGCAGATGAGGAGAGAGGTGGCTCCTGGGAGGCCAAGCCAGCCAGATCTGATTGTCCTGGCAACTTTTGTCTTGGAGGAATTCTTGGATATATGGAATTTGGGAGGAGAAATCTCAATTTTGACCATAGACACCTTGAGAAGAAGGACAGGTATTTTCCATTGGAAGGAAAGCACTGAGCCTAGTGTTTGGAAAGCAGGTGAGATGCAGCCCCCAAGAGGCCAAGACCTCTCCAAGAGGACAGACCTGGCTGTCCTGGCAGCTTTCACTTGGGAGCAGTCCTTGGATGTATGCACTTTCGGAGGTGGAATACCAATTTTGGCCATGGGCACATGGTCAAGATGGATGGCTTTTTCCTTCAGGAAAGAAAAGAGTGAAGTCCAAGTCTTCTGGAAGAAGATGAGAGGTGGCCACCCTTAGGCCAAGCCAGCCAGACCTGTCTCTCCTGGCATCTTTCATCTAGGGGTTATCCTTGCACATAAGGCATTTTTGGAAATGGAATCTCCATTTTGGCCATGGGTGCCTAGACAGGAAGAAGAGTTCTTTTCATTAGGAAGGAAAGGCCAGAACCCCAGTGTTTCAGAGGCAGATGAGAAGCAGCCATCTACATGCCAAGGTCACCTGGGCCTCTCAGGTGGTCCCCAGGAGGCCCAGCCAGCCAGACCTACTCCATGTTCCCTTGGTTTCATGGGACCCCACAGTGTCACAATGGGTCTCCTTGGTTCCATGAGTCCCTGGAGTGTCACAATGTTGCCCTTGCTTCTGTACTGTCACAATGGCCCCATGCTCTCATGAGGCCTTGAAATGTCACAATGCCTTCCTGGTTCCACAAAGCCCTGATATGTCACCGTGGCCCCTCGGCTCCATGCGCCCTCGCTGTGTCACAATGGCTCCTCTATGACACTACGGGCTCCACAAGGTCACCATGGACCCTTGGTTGCTTGGGGCCCCCAAGTTTCACAGTGGTTTCCTTGATTCCATGAGGCACCACAGTGTCACAATGCCCCCTTGGTTCCATGAGGTTCCGTAGTGTCACCGTGGTGTCCTCGGACCCGCATTGTCACAACTGACCCCTGGCTCCATGAGTTTCCATAGAGTAAGAGATGGAATGAGAGATGCGGGACTCCAGGTGGCTCTTCAAAATGCAGTTTATTGTATCCAAGACATTACAGCAGTCCAGGGTCACGGGTGATAGAGCCTGTGCCTACAGCTGTCAGCTCCATCTTCAGACAAGCCTGAAGACCCTTTAGCTTTGGTTACAATGCATTATATACTTTACTTGCAGAGCATCCTAATACAGAAGAACAAATCTATACCATAACTTTTACCTATAGCCTATCATAACTTATGTAATTACCATATTCATGTTACTGTTCTCCAGTCCCTAAAAGTTAGTACATTATTGTTTAAGCTAGAAGTTGTTTTCCAGTTTTCTTGCAGTGGAAAATTCTGAGATCTTTTTTCTGCTTGCAACATTTACTGACTTGTTTGCCTGTGCTATCTATCTGCTTGGTAAAAACAACTTGTTTGAGGTGGTCTTATCCTTTGAACTAAGTCATAAAAACCCTTTCTAACTAACATACGCTTTGCCTTCTTAGCTATCCAGTAAGACTGGCTCTGCAATTCTTTCCTTTTGTATCAAAACTTGCTTTCATTTCTATTCCTTCTTCAGATTCTACATTCAAAACTCTTTCTGCCAAGCACACATATCTGTGAGACTTTCTTGTCAAACATTCATCCTTGACGAAGGAAGGAGACCAGGACATCCATTGATCATCACAGGCCTAATTTTATTGATCAGTACGGCGGGTTAAATACAGTTCATAATGAGCTTCATACATATTGCAAAAGCTGAGCTCAGGATTGGTTAGTTACATATCAGCAGCTACACCTACTTCTGCATTCCTATGGTTCTACTTTTGATACTTTCTACATATTCTTAGGAGATATTCAGGAATAATCTCTACTCCCTATCCTCATGTTGCAGCAAGGTCACTGATTGCTAATTGCTGACATTTTCCTTTCAGCTTGCTGACTGCTGACTTCCCTCTCTCAGCTTAACCAGCGGCATTATGTCAGTATGGCCTTTCTCAGCTAACCAACTATTAATAAAGCTCTCCACATTTCCCCCGTTTTCTTGTTGAGCAAGGAGATTAGTTTTCCAGGTGTTTGCTATTGTACGGCTGACCATGTTTTGAATACAATTAAAGATACAAGGCATAATAAGCAAAAACAGTAAAATTACACCCAGCAGTCCTATAGCGTAGATCACAAGGTTCCTCAGCCATGGCCCAAGTCCTAAGCTTTTAAGCCATTCGTCAATTCCTAAACCTTCTTCTTCCTTGAGATTGTGAAGTCCCTGTTGCAGTTCTTTTGTCTTAGTGTGAATGGACACTGAATGATCAGACAGATTCATGCAACACATTCCTTCAAACTCTTCACATCCATGTCCTTGTGCTAAGAGCAAAAAATCTACGGCAGCTCTATTTTGCAAAACAGCATAGTTAACACTCTGCACATCAGCGGTTAGCATGTCTAGAATTTGTGATGTCTTGTTCAGCTCATCCTTTGCCCAGCACCCTAATTGCTTTGCTAAATTCATAGCCTTATTGGCAGATCCTCCCGGCAAGATAGTTGAAACAACCACCTGTTTGAATGTACCCCAAAACTGTGGATCTCCTATCGAGCTGCAGTCTAAGTCATGTATGCTACGTCTCTTTCTGTTTGAATTTTGACTCAGCTGCATTAGCAAGGACACATTAGGATGAAACAATGACAATTTTCCCAAATAACAGGGTTCACCCTGTGGTCTAGCTGGTATACCATTCCACGCTCTGTCTCCACAAATTAGAAATATTCCTGTGGGTAATTTCATTGATGCCGTGATTTTTGTGCTGTTACATTTACAGTAATGCTGTGGAGAGATTCCACTCACATTCAGGAATGAATCAAGGGTGGACCATGTTTCTTTTGGTCGGTTTGAAAATCTGAAGCTAAACCATCCACCAGCTGTAGTGTTAGACAAACTGGCGTTTGTACTGCCAAAAAGGTCCAATTCCTCAGGAGGAGAATGTAAAGAGGTGTTGAGTGATTGGATCAGTAAACATTGACGATAGCCATCACTCTGACCTGCAGTATATCCTTGTTGCCCTGGCAGTTTGATGTTTGACATGTTAGGCATACATAAGGTTCGATTTTTTATCAAACTGCAAAATTCTCCAGGAGACCACACCGGAAGTCCCACCAGGCATGTTTGAAATGGGTTAGTGACTCCTCCAAGACTAAGACAAAGCGATGATTGGTTAATTTGATTAGCAAGCGTCACCCATAAATTTTCTCTTGGCTGACTAAAACATGTTATTCCTACTGCTTCACTTGCTACAACATTGAGCAATATAACAAGAACAAACCTCATTTTTCCTTCTGCTTGCTTTGTTTTTCTTTCCTTCGCTGTCTTTTCCCTGGTTTGCTAGATTGTCTATTGTAAGGCTGAATCAATTTTTGAATATACTGATCTAATTCTAAATCAGCATCTTTGATTACAGGTATAGCGTAAGATAAGTTTGAAGGCAAATCAGCTGCTATGATGCGTGAGGCTTTATTAATTTCAAATGTTCTAAGTGTTCCCTCCAACTTCCACCTAAGATATGCTATAATTACTTGTTCTGCACTCTCAAAAAGCTGTAATCCTGTCCGTCCTGGCAGGCCAGTACTTTGTTCAAGAGCTCTAACCCAGATAAAATTTCGAATCCACTTTCCAAAACAAAATGTTCACCATAAATATCCTATTGACCTTTGTGAATACCAATAAACTTGATTACAATCTGCACAATGCAAAGCTACCCATGCATAGCACTTATCATTATCCCTTTTGCAAACATAACAAGGAAGTGAATGTAAGTAAGGACCAGTATAAAAGTCTGTCTCTTCAATCCAATGCAACCAATTTAATGGTGGTGATTGCAAAGCCTCTTTAGCTTTTTTACTATATGAGGCTAATAGCTCAAGGTCTTTCTTTAACGCAAGACGTATTTTATTTTGTAATCGTAGTTCTTGTTCGTTATCTTCCTCAACAACTATATCCTCCCGAGGGTTCCACAACTATAAAAGTGTCCTAATCATAGAAAATTAATTAGCAACCACCAATAGCCTTATTTAGACGAGGTCGTTCCCTTTTTTGCCTTCCTTTTCTTATCTATCTTCCATCTTGCTGCTCCTTCTTTTACTGGTCCTGTCACTTGCAGACTTAATTTCTGCAACTTTTCAATGCAGCAGTCTAGTGCCCTTTCAGGATTTCCCTTAAAGGGCCCTACAATTGAGTGCTGTGTTAAAGGTACTACTTTCCTACACCTTACAGAGACTATGCATGATTTACTTTGAACCTTAATTCTATTCACGACACATTGTACTTCCCATCGATAATAAGCAAGAATTTTCTGTTCAGGAGACTCATAAAGACTTAGAGCTATATACGCATTTTGCCCTGTTTGTCTCCTTAATTCATCTTGCCAACTTTTACCCCACCGGTGCTCGTGTTCACAAGTGTGACACCACAAATCCCACAATAATGATTGTTCTAACCAAAAAGTTCTATCACAACCCCCACAAAGCAGGGCTATCCAGGCAGCACAGTGTGGATCGTGACAGTCAAGACAATGTTCCTTTGCTGGATTTGTTAAACGAAAAGTTGATAATGAGTCAATAAAACCAATCAGCTCCTGGGATGTCCGACAGTAGTGTGTCAGTGCTCTGTCCACCGCTTTCGAGTATCCCTTCAGCTGTAGCAATAGCCGTTGTAGGACCAGAAGCAGTTTCTTCCCCAGTCGCTCCTTGTCCTCCTCCGTAAGGCGGTCCACCAAAGGCTGCATCAACAACAGGTTTAGTCCATTTAGCAGGCACCCACAGAGGCCCTGTAGGTGAGGAAACACAAAGATACCCCCGACCCCAATATAATACTTTTGCAGGTTTTTCCCATAATCCTGTACTGGGGTTCTTATACTTAACCCAGACCTCTGTTTCCTTAGTATTTTCCTGACCTGACCTTGGATGATGTTTAATTGCAGGAGGGGTATCATCTTCCCCAAAAATACATAAATGATTAATTACATACAACACCTTAGCCAAACATGCTTGTGGAAAGTTGTAAATGTCCCTTTGAATATTGTTCCTCTACCAATTCATGAGCATGCATTAGGCTTTCCCCTTTTAGTGGCCATTGCTTAACCATCACCGGTGTATCCGTCTTCCAGGTGAGTGGAATGGGGAAAGTCCAAGCAATGGCAATTACCCCAAAGGGTGCTGATTAGTTAACACTACTCCCAATTGTGTTAAAATGTCCCTTCCAATTAAACAGGAGACTGTAGGAGGCAGTTGCACAATTGAAAACACAGCAGATATTTGTTGATCCTCAATGCACACAGACAAAGAAGGTGACCTGCTTGCCAATGTAAATCCTCCTACTCCTGTGAGCATGTTTGCTGATGGGAATAGAGGCCAATGTTGTGGCCATGCTTCTGGAGAAATAATGCTGGTATCTGCTCCTGTATGCAATAATCCATAAAGGGTTATGCTTTGATGCCCATAAGTAATTTCAACCTTTTGCTTTGGTCTGTTTTGTAAATCCACAGTTAAAAGTGTAATACCAGTAGAGCCAAAACCTTTTTCATCCCGTGTTTGCCCAGTAAATGGTTGTATTCCCAATGTCATTTGTGATAACGGTACCAATTGTGCAATACGTTATCCTTTTGTTATTTTAATTGGAGGATAAAGGGTGTAAGCCATGATTTGTATTTCCCCTGTAAAGTCTGCATCAATAACTCCAGGCAAAACAAATAATCCCAACATAGTTGTAGAAGAGCGTCCTAATAATAATGCTCCACATGCTTGTCCATTTAATACAAGAGGACCTTTTACTCCAGTTGGTACTTTCTCAGGCCGATTCGTCATTAGTGTGACGTCTACTGCTACTGATAAGTCCAAACCGAGGCTCCCTGTTGTTGCGGGTTGCAGGCAGGAGGTGGCAGCAATGTTGCGGCAGCTGGTGTCTCTAATGTCACGGCGGCAACTTGTGTCTGGGCGCGGCGTGTGTGTCCCTCATTGCCACCCTGGTAACACTTGATAAATGGCTTTGAACCTCCTTGCGTGAATGCCAGTGAGCCACTTCGGAGAGGAGCAAGAGCAGCTAACACCTGATTCTGATTAGACTCTGCATGCTTTTGTAACTCCAATCCTAATTCCTTTAGAGCTTCTGCTATGAATGCTTGCGAAGCTGTTGGCATTAACGCCATTCGCTCTAATGCTTCCTCAATGGTCTAATTTGCTCCTAAAGTAGCTAACACTCTTTGAGTTGCTGGATTACTATTTTGCAAGGCACACTGCTTCAATAGTGCCCCCTTAAGATAATCTGCCACCCCAGCCCGATCTATAGCAGTAGCTACCCTATCAATAAAATTTCCAAATGATTCTTCTCTACCTTGCTTAATGCCCATATAAGCTGGTAACCCTCCTGGCTCTTTAACCATATCTATTGATGTATGCACTAATCGCATAGCCTCTCTAAGTTTATCTGCAACCGATATCATCTGTGCCTCTGTACGCAAATATGCCCCTAAGCCCATGAGCTCATCCACTGTTACCCCATGCAATGGGTCTCCCTGAGCTCATTGTACAGCAACTGATTCATTTACTAACGCTTGCCAATGTGCATTAAACAATAACTGCTGATGTTGAGTGAATATTAAATGCACTATTCCCCTTAAATCATTTGGGCATAAAATCTGAGTATTGAAAAGATAATCTAACATTTGCTTAACAGGTTCACTTTTTACTCCAAACTGACTAACCGTGGAGCGTAGCTGGGTTAACAACTTCCAATCTAAGGGAGAATATGCTGCTATGTTATGCATAAGATTCCCCTGTGCATCATACTGTGGTGTGTATATAATCGGACATGCAAGGCTAGAAGCTATTTCCACTGCCTCGCCATCCCCCGTTTGCATTACTTCTTTTGCCACAGCAGCCCAAGTTTCCCTCCTTTGATTAGCCATTTCCCCCCACAGATCACAGTGTGCCCCTGGGATGGGAGCTGGCTCTTTGGGGGTGCTATGCTGCCGGCATTTCGGTGCAGACACAGAGGCTGGCTGGCGCGGGGGAAGCGACCCCCCCGCCGGAGCTGACAGTGAAACCGGAGCTGGCACGAGCGAAGCCGGCTCGCGCGGGGGAAGCGGCCCCCCCGCCGGAGCTGTAACCAGAGCCGGCCTGCTCGGGGGTAGTGGCGGAGGCAAAGCTGGTGGCGGAGGCGAAGCTGGCTTGCTCCCACCCCCACCATCCGACCTGCCTGAAGCCGGCAGCAGAGGCAAAGCTGGTTTGCTCTTACCTCCCCCATCCGACTCGCCTTCCCCCTCTGACAAGGAGGGTGCAGACGGTTCTATTTTGTCTATAGGCAAATCCTCCACACCACTATACTGGGGATTCTTAGGCATAAGTATCCTAGTTACAGAGGGTGCTAAGGGATCATCCTCACGACCATATCCTATATTCCTCTTATGAGCTTCTGTCACCCTTTCTGCTGCCTTTCTCTCAGAAACCTGCTGAAGTAACGTATTATACACCACCCGCCATAACTTCCCGAATTTTTTAGCTTCCTTATCACCATCTAACATTGTATCCATCAATATTTCCCCAAACTTTCTCCACTCTGATAGCTCATGAACTGTGTGCGGATTACCAAATATACCCTTAGTATGGCCGTAAGCTAATAACCCCAGTAATTCCTTTTTTAAATCTATCTCTTTTACTCCTCGCTTTTCTAAATATGAGGAGAAGAGATCGTATGCCGCTTGCCTATCCATACCTATTAATCAGCGCGCGCTTGCTGCAGCCCTTCCAGGCTCCTGCGGCACGTAGAGACTTGAGTCACCGTTGTGATCCTCAAGGGTGCTTTTAAAATCTGGCACCGTCCCGGCTGCAAGGACTCTCACCCAACTTCCTCGACCGTGGCAACCGTGGCAAGTTCCTTTTTCCTTTTAATCCGAGAAAAAAGGACAGAGATTCACCGTTGGCCGCATAGGTTCCGCGTTGCCCGCTCCGCGTTGGCCGCATAAATTCAGCGTTGCCCGCATTCTCCACCATTTGTAGCCATTTGTCGATGGAAGGAGACCAGGACATCCATTGATCATCACAGGCCCCAATTTATTGATCAGTACGGCGGGTTAAATACAGTTCATAATGAACTTCATGCATATTGCAAAAGTTGAGCTCAGGATTGGTTAGTTACATATCAGCAACTACACCTACTTCTACATTCCTATGGTTCTACTTTTGATACTTTCTACATATTCTCAGGAGATATTCAGGAATAATCTCTACTCCCCATCCTCATGTTGCAGCAAGGTCACTGATTGCTAATTGCTGACATTTCCTTTCAGCTTGCTGACTGCTGACTTCCCTCTCTCAGCTTAACCAGCGGCATTATCTCAGTATGGCCTTTCTCAGCTAGCCAACTATTAATAAAACTCTCCACAGGACAGGAAACTCCCAGCTGATGGGAACAAACTTTCTGGCTGACTGCAGAGGCCACCACAAACCTGAGTGGTTTCCCTGGTGTCCCCCAGCCCTTGCTGGCCCCAGGGGCTGATGGCATTTGTGCTCCCTCAGGTTCATGTCCCCACACCAACAGCATGGGGGTGCTCCCCCTGCTCTGTGCAATGCAAACAGGGGCTCCTGAGCCAGTGCTGCCGTGTCTGTGCCTGCAAGGATGGGGCACCTGTGTGAGCTGGGGGAGAGGCCAGGGCTGCAGAGGGGGGATGTTGTTGGCAGCTCCATGAGGACGCTCTGGGACGCTGCCCTGGGCCGTGCAGCACACTGGGGATGGATCAGCTCCTGCTCTGCTGCTCCTTCCCGTCTGCCCCAGGGCCCTTGCAGAGCCCCAGCCATGCTGTTTGCCCCCAGCCTGCCCACGGCCAGCCTGGGGCTGCTCACGGAGCTTTTCTGTGCTGAGCATTGGCCTGGGTGTGTTCTTGAGAGAGCCTGGGCAAGGAGCCTGGAGCCCCCAGGGCCTGGCCTGAGGCGTCAGTGCTGCCCCAGCAGTGCCCATGGCCTGTCCCTGCTGCAGCCCCGGCACTGCCACCCCCAGGGCTGTGCCCAGCCCAGAGAGCACTCAGGCCCTGCAGCAACACCAGGGCCAGCAGGGCAGCGGGGCAGGGCCACGGCAGCAGCACTGGCAACTGCCAGCCCTGATCTGCCCCCAGCTCTGCACACAGACATTGCTGCTGCAGCTCCAGAGAAGGAACAAAAGGGTGATCTCCAGTGAAAACTTTCCTGGGAGATCCTTTAGTTCATTTACAGCCACTGAGAGCACAGCTCCTCATAGAAACAGGCTGTGGGTCACAGTAAAGGAGACGGGAAACAAAATGAGAAATGGCACAAACAATGACATCACCTTGTAGACAATATTTTAAAATGAAAACAAAGATAAAGAACCTCAAAAATGAAACTAACAAGAAGTATTGAAGATTACTTTTATTACAAATGACTGGCAGAAACTGGCCAGAAGCTTAAAGTTTCTGTAACCCTCTATTCATCAGTGTCCACACTGCAGCCTTGAGCTCCTGGTTCCTCAGGCTGTAGATGAGGGGGTTCAGGGCTGGAGGCACCACCGAGTACAGAACTGACAGGGCTAGATCCAGGGATGGGAAGGACATGGAGGGGGGCTTCAGGTAGGCTAAAAAGCCAGTGCTGAGAAACAGGGAGACCACAGCCAGGTGAGGTAGGCACGTGGAAAAGGCTTTGTGCCGTCCCTGCTCAGAGGGGATCCTCAGCACAGCCCTGAAGATCTGCACATAGGAGAAAACAATGAACACAAAACAGCCGTAAGCTAAACAGACAGTAACCAATGAAATCCAAATTTTTCTAAAGGTGGAGTGTGAGCAGGAAAGCTTGAGGATCTGTGGAACCTCACAGAAGAACTGGCCAAGGGCTCTGCCATGACACAGGGGCAGGGAAAATGTATTGGCTGTGTGCAGTAGAGCATTGAGAAAGCCACTGGCCCAGGCAGCTGCTGCCATGTGGGCACAAGCTCTGCTGCCCAGGAGGGTCTCGTAGTGCAGGGGTTTGCAGATGGACACGTAGCGGTCATAGCACATGATGGTCAGGAGGGAAAAATCTGCTGAAATGAAAAATACAAACAGAAATAGCTGAGTAGCACATCCTGCATAGGAGATGTTCCTGGTGTGCCAGAGGGAATTGTGCATGGCTTTGGGGACAGTGGTGCAGATGGAGCCCAGGTCGCTGAGGGCCAGGTTGAGCAGGAAGAAGAACATGGGCGTGTGCAGGTGGTGGCCGCAGGCTACGGCGCTGATGATGAGGCCGTTGCCCAGGAGGGCAGCCAGGGAGATGCCCAGCAAGAGGCAGAAGTGCAGGAGCTGCAGCTGCCGCGTGTCTGCCAATGCCAGCAGGAGGAAGTGCCTGATGGAGCTGCTGTTGGACATTCCTTCACTCTGGACATTCTGAGCTGTACAAAGACAACGTTGACAGTTTGGACAAAGTACCTTGAGTTAATCCTATGCTATTTTCTTACACAATCACTCAAAATTGCTTCTATTTACTCAGGGAAATTTCATTTACCTTTTTTTTTTTTTTTTTTTATTGAGAGTAGGATTGGGCTACTAAGTAACTGTGTTTGTTAGAAGGTACAGAAGTCCTGTTCTTAGCATTGATGTCAGTCTGAACACGGGGGAGCCCAGAGGGAAAACAGGGCTCCCTGTGCCACAGGGCAGTCAGACCTGCTGGAACCACACAGGTGCCCTTTGCTCATTACATCTCAGTCTGGTACAGGATGTACAATTTTAAAACTACATTTTAAAAAAAAGTGTCTTTTTGAAGACTCCAGTTTCAAAAACAATCTCTCCAACTCTCCTTTCTTTCCTTGTGCAGCTAGATAGGGAGGGATACCAAGGGTTTTTCTGGCTCTCTGCTGCCTGGAGTTTTGCCTACTGGGAGCTGTTTCTCTCTATCCAAGCCCTGTCCCTGCCAGTGCTGCCAGAGCCCAGCCCAGCCCTGGGGGCTCAGCTCTGCCCTGCAGACCCCTCCCAGCACAGGGCACTGCCCAGGGACATCTCCCTGGCACTAGGGCCTTAAGGGCAGGCCAGACAAACAGAGATGCTGCAAGCCAAGGTGCTGCTGCTGCTGCCTGTAGGGAGAGGAGGCTGAGGAGGCACTTTCTGAGGGAGATCTGAGGCCCATCTGCTGATGCCCAGGGTGACAGTGCAGGAGTCTCAGTGACACAGCCAAAGCTGACAGCCCCTTTCCCTTCCCTTTAGGAGAAAGCTGAGAGCAGCCCTGGCAATGCAGCAACATCTCCAGAGCAGGAGGAATCTGCCCTGATGGGGGTGGCTCCTTCCACCTCCAACTTCTCCCCTGCAGCGTCCATGGGGAGCTGCCAGGCAGGCTGAGAGCTGCCCCTGGCAGGTGGCACATGCCCTGGGCTGGCCAAGAGGCCTGAGGGCTGCAGGAGCTGCTCTGCAGGACAGCCCTGGGCAGCCCTGGCTGCAGCCCCAGCTTCACCCCCTGCAGCCATCCCTGGCAGCAGGAGCCGTCCTGCCCTGTCCCTCTGACGGTGCCCAGGGCAGCCCCGCTCTGCAGCACATCCTCCTCCTGCTCCTGCTCCTCCTCCTCCTCCAGTGCCACAGAGAAACTGAGAGAGTCCTCCTGACACATCCCCCAGGCTGTGTGGTGTGCTGGCTTCATGAGATCCCTCCAGGAGCACAGGGGACATTGCCCTGCACCCACACACTCACCATGCACAGGGCTGTGAAGATCTTTCTCCAAGTGAAATCTCAGCTCCATGTCTTCTCAATCCTGATTGCCTTCAGCCTGTCTCTGCCTGGCTCCTGTCCCCTCAGTGCCTGCAGGCAGAGCCCTCAGCCCTGCTGGGCTGGGAGAGAAGCTGGTCCTGGGAAGAGCTGTTCCTTTAAAGCTCAGCAGCACAGACACAGCACAAGGACTTTAATGAGCCTCTTGGGGCTTTGGTGTTGTTTACATCAAACTCAGTCCCTGAGAGAGTGTTCAAAAACTTCTCAAGAACTGGAAGTTAAATTTACACTCCAAAGTTTATCAAGTTTTAATGGGTCCCACTGAGGGACACGACTGAGAAAACATCCCTCGGTTCCAGTTAGAGCAGAACACTGGAGGCAGTGATGTGATTTATTAAAAATATATGGATATTGATCTAGTACCGATATCCAACAGTGATGGACAAAGACTGTCTAACACTTTAAATTTAGAAAGTGTATGTTTAGTGCGACGCTGGGCAGCGTGCAGGATAGCTGGGACAAGGAGGCAATGAGGCCCCAGCCCTGCAAGGGTCACTTGTTTCCTGCTCCTGCCTCAGGCCCAGGGCCAGCAGCCATGGCCAAAGTGCTGCCCAAGTTGGCTCTGGCAGGGCTGTCTTGCAGCTGCTGCCCATCCCTGTGCCCTGTGCAGCCCAGGCTGTCCCACGGTGTCCCTGCCCTGCGCCTCTGTCCCTGCAGGCTGTCGGCATCCCCCAGCTGCCCCACCTGGCTGGGCCCTTCCTTTGCTGACAGCTCTGCCTCCTGCCTGCCTCTGCCTGCCCACACAAAGCCTGTGGCTGACCCAGACTTCTTCTGGGGGATGTGCTGCACCACAGTCCTGCCCTGAGACAGAAATTCCTATCTCCTCATGTCCAATCTTGGCTTCCCCTTCTGTATTTGTGGTATAATTTCTCTATCTGGCTCTTTCCCACTAGGGAGAAAAAGCTTCGCCATTTCTGAATCCACCCGTCCAGCCCTTCCAGGTCGCTCCTGTTTTGTCCTCAGTCACTTCACAACTGAGCCCTGGGCCATCAGTCTACATGGGTTATGTTCTTGAGGCCATCAAACCCCAGCCTGGGAGATCTTTGAGCCCTCTCAAAGGTGTTTTCAGATGAAAATATTCTGTTCATAGTCTAAGAATATCACTAGAGGCCAAGGCCAGGCTAACGTGTCTGTCCTGACAGCTTTTGTCTTGCAGCACTCTTGGGATAGATGGAATTTTGGCTGCCAAATTCCAATTTTTGCCATGGCCCCTGGACAAGAAGGCCATTTTTTTTCCACAGGAGGGAAGGCACACAGGCCTGCTACTTCTGAGGCAGATGAGATGTGGCCACCAGAGGCCAAGGCCAGGCAGAGCTGGCAGGTTTTTTTCTGGGTATCTTTCCCTTGCATAAAGGAAATTTTTAGGGGAGAGAACCAATTTTGTCCATGGGTGTCTGAAAAGAGAGACAGTTCTTTCCATAGGAAGGAAAGCATGGAGCCCCAGTGTTTCATGGGCAGATGAGAGGCAGCCCTTGACATTCCAAGATCAGCCAGACCTGTCAGGTCCCCCCTGAAAGGCCACATCAGCCAGAGCTTTTCCATGTTCCTCTCATTCCATGGGGCTCCACGATGTCCCAGTGGTTCCCTTGCTTCCATGAGTCCCTGAGGTGTCACAGTGGCCCCTTGGTTACATGAGGCCCTGAAGGGTCATAATGTTCTCCATGGTCCCACGAGGCCCCACAGAGCCATGATGGTCTCTTGGTTCCATGAAGCCCCATGGTGTCACCATGGTATCTCAAAGTGTCACAATGGTCTCCATGGTTCCACCAGGCCCTCACAGTGTCACCGTGGTCCCCATAGGAAGGAAACAACCAAGCCCCAGTGTTCCAGGGGCAGATGAGGGGCAGCCACCAGAGTCCAAGGGCAGCCAGATTAGACAGAGCTGGCAGATTTTGTCTGGGAGACAGCCTTGCATATAGGGAATTGTAGAGGCAGAATACCAGTTTCAGACATGGACATCTGGATGAGAACGACGTTTTTTTTTCCCTAGGAAGGAATGCACAGAACACTGGTGTTTCATAGCCAGGTGAAAGGCTGCCATCCTTGGCCAAGGCCAGCCAGACCTCTCTGTCCTGGCAGCTTCTGTCTGAGAGCAGCCCTTGGATATTGGGAATTTTGCTAGTGGAATCAAAACTTTGGCCATTTCTGCATTGATAAGAAGAACAGTTCTTTTCCATTGGAAGGAAGGCACGGAGCCCCAAGTGTTTCAGGGGCAGAAGTAGAGAGAGAAGACTCCTGAGAGGTCAAAACAGCCAGACCTGTTTGTCCTGGCAGCTTTCATCATGGAGGAATCCATGGACATATGGAATTTAGGAGGTGGAATCTCAGTTTTGACCATGGGCACCTGATAGACATGGATGGTTTTTCGATAAGAAAGAAAAGTGTGAAGTCCAAGTTTCTTGGAAGAAGATGAGAGGTGACCGCCCATGGGCCAAGAGAGCCCAATCTGTCTCTCCTGACACCTTTCATCTGGGGGAAATCCTTCGATGTAGGGAATTTTGGACGTGGAATCTCAATATTGGCTGTGGGCACCAGGACAGGAAGGAGAGTTCTTTTCCTTAGGATGGAAAGCACAGAGCCCAGTGTTTCAAAGGCAGATGAGAGTCAGCTCTTCAGAAACCAAGGCCAGCCAGACCTGTCCCTCCTGGCAGTTTTTGTCTGGGAGAAATCCCTGGATATAGGGAATTCTGGAGGTGGTTTCCCAACTTTGGCCATGGGTGCCTGGATGTGAAAGGTGCTTTTTTCCCATAAAACACACATGGTCCCAGTGTTTCAAAGGCAGATGAGAGGTGGCTCCCAGGTGGCCAAGCCAGCCAGATCTGTCTGTCCTGGCAGATTTCATCTAGGAGCAATCTTCGCATATATGGAAATTTGGAGGAGGAATCCTGATTTTGGCCATGGACACCTGGAGGAGAAGGACAGTTCTGTCCACAGGGAGGAGAGCCCAGAGCCCCAGTGCTCCAGGGGCTGATGAGCTGCAGCCCTCAACATGCCAGGGTCAGCTGGACCTGTCAGGTGGCCCCAGGTGTCCCAGCCAGCCAGGCCTTGATGCCTTGAGAGGCTGCCTGGAGCAGAGGCTGGACAGTGTTACAGGAATAAAGTAGGGATTTATTAAAAGGCCTTCAAAGGATACACCTGGGGGAGTACAAGAGCCCGGCTGAGGGTACACTCAAGATAGACAATGGGTCACACATTTTCACACTTTTATAAGTTTTGGTCCACTTCTATATTGAGGCTAATTATCCAATTACAGCTTCAGGTTGTGAAGTCCCATCCTCCCAGTCTGCTCTCTTCCATTTGCTGTTTGCACTTTTTGGGCCTGGAGGTGCCGCAGTGTCCTTGGCTCTCTTAGGTTTCTAGGTTTCCTACTCCAGTTATGGAGAAATATTTCAAAGAGCTTCTAAAAACATGCACTCCTATTTTAAAGGATGTATTTTATTACTGCTGTCTTTGGACCAGAGACAATTGCAGCATTCTGCGATTGATATTGATCCAGGGTCTCTCCTCAGCAGCTCTGGCCTGCTCACAGAAGCTGTGCCTTGAGCTCTGACCCAGTATAGACAACCTTGCTCCACATTGCCCAGCCCCATCCTGTCTGTCGTCATTCCCCTGGGAGCTGCTGTGCTTGCAGAGCTGGCTGCACCCAGCCTAAGGAGGGTTTTCCCTTTTTGGGGTTTTTTGAAGCAATCTGAAACTCCTGAGTTTCCCCACTGAGAACAGACACACTGCTCAGGTGTGTGCCAAGACCAAGCTGCCACCAATAACCTTCCTCTCATTCAAGGCAGAACTGTGCAGGAAATGTTTTAGACCTTTGCACTCCACGGTTCCATGAGGTCTTGCTCTGTGGCAATGGACTTTTGGTTCCATGAAGTTCTGTACTCAACAGTGGTGTCCTTAGTTCCAAGTGTCACCATGGCCCTTTGGTTCCATGGGGCCCTGCTGTGTCACAATGGGCTCCATGACTCCATGATTAATGCAAAAACTTTGCATAAGCAATGAGCAACACCATGGTCTCCTTGGATCCGCATTGTCGCAACAAACAATGGGTTCCATGAGATCCCAAACTGTCCCAATGGATATTTGGCTCCATGTGGCCCCTCTGTGTCACAAAGGATCCTTGGTTCCATCAGGCCCCACAGTATCACAGGGGTTTCCTTGGTTCCATCTGCCCCAAAATGTCACAGGGTTTTCCCTTTTCCTGCAGCAACCAGCAGCAAACCCCTGTGCCAGGGTCAAATGTCTGGCAAGAAGGAGCAAGGGGGAACATTTGGAGTGATGGATTTTGCCTTCCCAGGTCACAGTGATGTGGGATGGGGCCCTGCTGTCCTGGAGATGGCTGAACACCAGCCTGCCGATGGGAGGGGGTAAGAGACAACAGCCTCTGTCCATGGAACTGCAACAGCAGAAAGGTCAGGAGATGGCTGGGTTTGAAAGACTCTCACCAGCACAGGAAACATCAACCTAGGACATTTTCTTGAAAGCTGAAATTTTAGACCATTCTTTTATACAGACATGGACCACCAAATACCATGTTAAAAAGCTTTGACTTTCTCTGTGCCTTGAGACCAGCTGGAATCTTTTCAGTAGTCTGTGCTGTTCCATCCCTTGATTAGGGCTTCTCTTCACAGGCAGGCTCTAAAAGCAGAACAAAACAAAACAGCCATGTAAGGCACAGCACAAAGAAAGAACCAGGCTGATCAACACCACCCTTGCAGTGACATTTCCCGAGTGCTCCTCAACACCCTGGGCTGAAAACAAACCCCACTCGGGGCAAACACAAGAGCCTCAACCAGTGCTGAGCACCAGCCTGAGCCCAGCAGGGCCTTGGAGGAGGTGGGGGCAAGCCCCAGGCCAGGCTCCAAAGGGGCCTTGGGGCTGGGGGCGATGGCACCAAGTGCCCTGCCCGTGTCCCCCTTGGCCCTGTGGCACCACGGGGCCAGAGCCCAGTGCCGGAGCTCGGTCCCTGCTGCCGCAAGGGCGCTGCCCAGGGCTCCCTGCCCGCTGGGGCCGGGCCCGGGGGCTGAGGGGTGGCCACCGCCCGCTCCAGTGCCTTGTCCGGGCTGGAGAAGGGTTCAGGGCCGTGGCAGCGGCGGTGGTAGTGTTGCTCCTCTGCCCCGGGCGTTTGCGCTTCAGCCGCAGCAGCGCCAGCTGTTATGAACAAGTTCATAGGTTAATGCAATTAGAGCTGTTATTCTTAATCTGAATTTGTAATAAGTTAATTGTGTTAATTAAATCATTGTTAAATATTAAACCTTTAAGTTACCCCCACTGTTAATCCCCTTACCTTACTGGTACCCTTGTTGCATCTGTCAGGTACTGCCTCTGCCGCTCCCCAAAATGGTGTCAGGTAACATCCCTGGGAAAATATGCAAACTAAGACAGTCAAGAAAATCCAATGAAAGACCCTAAAAACAACAAGCTGGCCGAAGATTTAAGGAACTAAGCAATGGGTCCTACTAGCAAAAAGTTCTCCTACTCCACAAGCAAGGTTTTAGATATCACTGTGATGTGACTGGAAGTGGGTCAGAATGAGGACCTTAGAAGACGAGCCAAAAAGCGACTTCCCAGACACGTCCATGAGGATGAAAGCCCCAAGTCTGCTGTGGAGCAAAACGGTCTCCCTCCTCCTCTGCCTCGCCAAAGGGAGCAGCAGCGGAGTGCGCGACGCCTCGGGCCCCCACCCAGAGCTGATCACTCAGTAAAGGCATCCAAAAGGAGCAGGTTCTCCTTGCCCATTTATTTCAGCTGGGAGCTCGTCCACAATAGCCACTCCTGAAGAGGACACCAGGAACGGGACGGTCACCCGCCCTAGACCTCCAGGACAACTGGTACCTGGACCAAAGAGATCAGCCTGCAATCAGTGACACCAAGGAGCGCCGGAGGAGTAAGTGACCCTGGTGGCAGGCGTAGGAGGCGTGCGAATGGTGTGTGAGTGAGACAAGGGCCGGCAGCTCAGACCCTCAAAGCGGTGAGGGCCCCCCAGTACCATGGCTCTGGACCCCCATGAGGGGGTTGGCCGGGAACGGGGGGAAGCGAGAGGAGCTGCTGAGTGAGGCGTCTCCTGGGGATAGTGAGGGCCCCCACGGGCATGCAGGGGATAGCCAGGTGTGAGTGGCACACATCAGGGCTGGGTATCTCTTGGTAAGACCATTGCGGTCTAGGTAGGTCCAGGCGTGTGGAGTGCCCAGACATTGAGTGGGTCACACGCATCACAGGGTGCCCCCAGGCACTGCCGGTGCCAAGCACCCACGAGGGTCCTCACTGCCCAGGACTGGGTGGACGTACCGCAGGTGGTGCTGCCGCGATCTCGGGGAGGAGACTGTGAACCCACAGCCCAAGAGCACCGGGGTGGGGAGTCTTTAGGTTAAGGCAAGGACAGGCACCACAGATCCTTGCACACATCCCTTTTGCCTAGGCTGTTCCGCTGGGGAGAGGTAGCCAAGCTGATGGTGGACGGCAAAGGGGTCGTGCTCCTCTTGGGTTGATCCCAGTTTCTGGGAAGGGATCAAGGGTAACCCCATGGAGTCTCCTTGAACCTTCCTACATCCATTCAAAAAAGTGAGGAAGGTGGATATGGTATTAGAACAGAACAGTCTAGCCCGGGGTTTGGACTCATAGTCCGGCCTGGCGAGTGGCTCGACAAGGGAAGGTCCTGGTGCCCAGGGAGGGGATTCTAATACTGGGGACCCTGGCGTGCATCTAAAAGGGTGCTCAAGAGTCTCTAGGGTAGAGATGAGGTGCAGGGGTACACTCAGGGGATCGGATCACTAGGATAGGCCCTAAGATCCAAGGCAGAGCTTGGAACTGAAAAGGTGTGAGTGTAGTGAGTTTACTCAGGTAAAAGAGAGAGAGTGAGTGAACCCTGTCCTTTCCCCCAATAAAATTTACTCCTTAGTAGGAGAGTGGAAGTGTGAGAGTGATCAAGAAGGGTTTAAGTTAAATTAAGAGGGGGGAGAAGGCTTGGGTTAAAGTTATATATATTTAGTTGAGCCGAGAAACACTTTATTTACTTGTAGATTTGTGTTGTGTTGCAGACATATTTTCATTAAAAATCCTTTCTGAGGATTTTTCTTCCTGAGAAGCTGAGAGGCTTCAGGAGCAAAATGTAAAAAATGGTTATCTGCTGCTGTGGAATGCAACAGGTGAATCTGTGATTGGCCCATCTTGGCTGTTTATAATAATGTCCAATCCCAGCCCAGTTAGCTTCGACTCTCTGTCGGAGACACAAACTTTTATTATTCATTCCTTTCTATTCTTTGCTTAGCTAGCTTTCTGAGATAAAACTTTTCCTTCTACTCTTTTTAGTATAGTTTTAATGTAATATATATCATGAAATAATAAATCAAGCCTTCTGAACATGGAGTCAACATTCTCGTCTCTTCCCTCACCTGAAAACCCCTGTGAACACCATCACAGTGTTGCCCGTCTGTAAATTTCTGTTTGGGGAGGGGTACATTTGTGATTTTAGTTTACTCATTTAAGGATGGGTCGGTGTGTAAGTAAAGGAGGAAGCCCCCTTAAAGGAAAAAGGAAGGCAAAAAGTATTCCCTGGGACAGTCCGCTCGGATGGTTATTAGACCACTAGGATTCTCAAGAATCCACTAAAACCTTTGACCAAGTTAAAATGATTTATTATTGTACTGAAATTTGGCCAAAGTTGAAATTACAAGGGAAGTGGCCATGGTATGTGTAGGAAAGACATTCTGTGCTGTCCTTGGGCTAGCAAGCTAGCAAGGGCTTGAACTAGCAAGGGCCTCCTGAAGATAAGGAGAAGCCCCGTATCTCTCCTGAAGGAAGACCAAGGTTGTTACCATGGAGGCAGGATGAAGGAGAGAAAGTTAAGTGATATGGACTCTGGCTGGCTCACAGAGTGATGTGGCTCCCTGATCACCTACTGGGAACTTTGTTTCTCTCTTTTGACCAATGGGCACTGAATGTGTATGTTGAATGGGTGTAAATATCTTGAAGAAGTAAAAACAATGTTGCTCTAATAAATCTCTCTCTTGCACCCTTCTGATGGAGTCATGTATTTTTGCGCTGTGTCGTGCTCTATAACGACATCTGGTGGCCCCGCCGTGATCCCAACTGGACTGTAAAAAGAGGAAAAAAAGTCAAAGGGTACCCAAAATATGAGTGAAGGCAGCAGGAAAGCTGTGGAGGTCTGAACCTAATTCAGACATCTGATTTGAGGTGAGCAACTGGGAAAAAATGGGAAATAATTTATCAAATGAGGAAAAGACTGTTTTGTCCATGTGGAAATGTTACTGAAAAGAAAATATGTTCAAACTTCTGATTATGCCCTTTGTAGCTTACTGACATGGTGTAAATCACAGGACTTTGAAGCTGATACCAACACTGCCTTCAGTGTCAGGGCATGGAAAAAGGTTGGGAAGAGACTATGGGAAGTGATATCTAAGGGGATAAGACGGTTGTTGATTTGGCTACTACCTGGAGGCTGTTGTATGAGGCACTGAAGGAATGGAAAGCAGAACAAGATAGAGGGGAGGAATTGGAGGAGCAGGAATTAGATCAAGAAACTAAAGCAGAGGGACAGGAGGAAGATGAGGCTGAGCCTGTTAATGTATCTCCCCCTGAGGAGCCTGCTGCAGTTGCTGTGGAGGTTCCCCCAGAGTTTGCTATCATGAGAATCAAATGACAGGCTAAGACTGCTCCTTGGTATTCATCTCCAAAAGATTGTGTTAAACCTGTGTATACTTCACCTGCTCAGCAGTTAGCTGAACTGAGTGCTAAACCAAAGTATCTTATGCCTGCACAGCAATTAGACAAAATAAAGTCACAGAAAAAGCAAAGTGTAAAACAGGCTGGGTCATCGGTCCTTCTGTCTCCCCCTGGGCCGTTTGCTACCCCCTCACCTTCCCATGGTTTGTCTGCTCCCCCCTCACCCTCCTGCAGATCGGCTGCTCCTCCCTTACCCGTCCCTCGGTCGGCTGCTTCCCCCTCTCCCGCTTTCCCTTGAGCCGTCCACCCCTGCTCTGCCCCCCTTTGAGTCATCTGCCTCCACTCCATCCCCCATTGAGCCATCTGCCCTCCTCCCCCCTCCTGAACCGGTTGAACAAAAGCAATTTCTAATATTGTGTCCCTCTTTGTCTAGTGATAGTTCTGACAATGAACTGCCAGTTATAAGTACACCTAAAAAGATGCAGGAATATGTTTCTGTTAGAGCTCGGAGCAGATCCAGGCCTGCTGTTTCTTGGACTCTGCCTCCCTGACAGGTGGCTGTGACTCCTCAACACCCTTTCAATTTTGGGAGCATGTGAGAATGAAAGCAGCTGAAGTGGGAGACTGGAATTTGTTAGAGAAAATAGGTCCACCTAAAAGGATGGAGATGGCTGCTGCTGCTGCTGCTTCTGGTGGGCTTGTGGCTTTTCCTGTTTTCAAAGCTGTTCCTAATTCGGGACAACAAGATAGCCATCAGGTTTTTGCATGGAGGATTGTGCAGCATCTTCAGTCAAAATGAGATCAGTATGGTGTTAACTCTTCGCAGGTGATGCAAGTGATTCGTGTTCTAAATGCTGATGTAGTTGCACCTTAGGATATTGTTCACCTTGCTAGGATTCTGTTTCAGCCAGTGCAGTATGGTGTGTTTCAAGCTACCTGGAAGCACATGGCTGAAAGAGTAGCATTGAACAATATGCAGTTACCTCAGCAGGATCCACATCATGCTGTGGGAGCTGATGCCTTGCTGGGCAATGGACCATTCTCTAACCTGGATTTGCAGGCAAGATGGGACTCCCCTGGTTCTGGCACAGGCCCAGCAGCTGGGTATGAGTGTCACCATGATATTTTCTGAAAAATCCTCTTTGCCCAGGATTTTCTCCTGGGAAGCTGAGAAGCCTCAGAGAGGAATGAAAACAATCATTATCTGATTGGTGCTCCTGTGTTTGCTGCTTTGGAATGTGACTTGAACATTGTTTACCAACAGGCGAATATTTGATTGGTTCCATGTAAATTGTTTTAATTTAATGACCGATCATGGTACAGCCGTGTCGAGGCTATGAGGAGTCATGGGGTTTTATCTTCATTCTTTTCAAGCCTTCTGATGTATCCTTTCTCTACAGTTTAGTATAGTTTTAGTATATAATTTCTTTTAATAAAATATAATATCATAAAATAATAAATCAGCCCTCTGAGAACATGGAGTCAAATTCTCACCTTGTCCTGGTAACCTCACAAACACCACACATGAGTGCTTTACTCAAAACAATGGAAATGGCAGCTCCTAAACCAAGGTATATTACCATCGAGCAAGGGGTGAAGGAACCTTTTCTGCAGTTTGTGGAGAGGGCTGCTGCAGCCCTTGAGAAGCAAGTACAAGGTGATAAGATGAGGAAAATTTTATGCAGACAGCCTGGGACAACGCAAACAAAGATTGCAGATGAATTATTAATTGCAGATGAATTATTGAATATGATTCTTTAGCCGGAGATACCTCGCTGTCTGATATTGTGGTTGCTTGCTCAAAGGTTGGTTGGGTTGAGCATAAAATGGCTGCTTTGGCAAAGTCATGAAGTCCTCACCCAGATGTTCTGCTTGTGAAGAACCAGGGCATGTGAAGACCCACTGCCCTCAAACTGCTGGATGATGTGTACACTCTAGTTGGTTTGGCTACCGCCCTGGGGAAAGTTGAAAGGCAGATGCCTTGGAAATATTTGGGGTTGATAATCACCAATACACAAATTGTGCCTCAACCTGTAAAAACTGGACATTGAAATTAAAACCGCTGTTGAATACAGAAATTGGTTGGTGCAATAGATTGGCTTAGGCAATACTTGCGGATAACAAATCATCAACTGCAACCTTTGTTGAACTTATTATCAGGGATTACTTCCTCTGCTGATGAGTGACATTTGACTGCTGCAGCAAAAAAGGCTGTAGAAGAAGTTGAACTGGCCTTGACATCTAAATTTGTTACCAGAATAGATGTTTTAGTTGGTGTGCAATTATTTATTTTGAGGCATGATGAAATACCATGTGGATTGTTGTGTCAATGGAATGATAAATGGGAAGATAATTGCATATTTTGGAGTGGATATTTTTGTCTTTCAGGTCCCGAAAACAGCTCCAGATCTGTATGAGTTTTTTGCAGACATCATTATCAAAGGTCCCAGACGCTGCCATGAAATCTTAGGCTGTGATCCTGTAACTATTGTCATACCGGTACAACAATGGTATTTTGAGTGGTGTTTTCAAAACAATTGTGAGCTGCAATCTGCTTTATCTTCCTTTAGAAGTCAAATAGCATATCATTTACCTTCTCATCCTATTTTAAATTTCACTAAGAGGATTTTCTTTTGGGGAAACAACTTTGTTCTTCTGTTCTAGTGGAAGGTGAGACAGTTTTTACAGATGGATCAGGGAAAACTGGAAAAGTTCCTGTAGCCTGGAAGAAGGATAACCGCTGGGAATATGGAGTAATGTTTCAACAAGGGTCTCCTCAGTTAATTATGCCTCATGTTTTGCAATACTACAGTACTAATCCTAGAGGCTTACTCCCTTTGCAAGAATGGCAAACAGATGTTACAAAAATGCCTGAATTTGGCCGTCTAAAGTATGTTCATGCTATAATTTACACTTTTTCTCATGCCATGGTTGCCTCAGCATTGGTAGGTGAAACAGCTCGGGGTGTTATTCGTCATTTTTGCCACACCTTTTCCATCTTGGGTGTTCCATCACATGTTAAAGACAGATAATGGCCCAGCGTATGTTTCAAAGAAATTGCAAGTGTGTTTTTCATGCCTGGGGTGTTGATCATTCACTGGTATTCCTCATGCTTCTACAGGCCAAGCAATTATTGAACGTGCTCATGGTGTGTTGAAGTGCCAAGTACAAACACAAAAAGGGGAAATGCAGAGGGAGTCGCCTTAAGTGAGATTAGACAAAGCCATTTATGTGTTAAACTTTCTGCATCCTCTACCTGACTTATAATTGTCTCCTATATTTTATCATTTTTTGTCTTTGAATTCAAAACAGCCAAACTTTCAGAAAGGTATTAAGGTTTGGTAAAAGATTTCATTACGGGAAAGTGGACTGGCCCAGTAGAATTAGTAACATGAGGAAGAGGATATACATGCTTTTTAACAGAAAATGGCCCTCGTTGGGTCTCTGCCTGTTTTGTTAAACCTTATTTGGAGCACAAATGAAAGGACAGGATGGGTGGTTCTACAGCAGAAGCAAAATGAGTAGGTAATTGCATTGGTTATTAGGTGGATGGGAGCATGGGCCCTCAAGAAATGTGTGGTAAAGATGGCAATTCGAGACAGAGTAAAGGGAATTATAGGCTTACCCTGAAAACCCAAAGTTTAAGTTAGTGGGTGTTACTTTTCCTTCTTTTCCTTGAATTCTCTTACAGAGAGGTTGGTAGTACTGAGAAATGTGTCTTGTACCATTTCCTTTTGCAGGGCACCAACAGTCCCAAAAACAGGGGAATTTGATGTACCTAAGGGAGAAGTGTTGCCTTTGCAGAGGGGTTGAATTAGGAACTGAAATCCACACCTTGAGCAACTAGGTTGGTTGCCATTATGATAGCAGCAACCAGTTATAAAGTTATGTGGATGCTACTTGGTTCTAAGTGGTGACTAGGCAGATGACTTGATCTCCGATTTTGTGTGGGAGAAAGTTATTTGATTAGAGGTGAAGGTGTCATTCTGCTATGAATATGTCATCTGGAAATTGCAAGGTCTGTAACTATTTGAAGATCTAGTTTTTCTGTGCCTTGTCTGTATATGAATGTTAAGATTGTGAGAGTGTGTGTTGTGGATTGGGTAGAAGTTGGTTTGTTGTAAGTGAATAAAGAATGGATCCTCTGTCTGCTTGGATTTTTGCACGGGCCTTGCAGAAGTCCTTAGCAGTTGTGTTTGTGGGTCAAATACAAATAGGGGGAATTGTAGGAAAGACATTTTTGTGCTGTTCTTGTGAGCCAGAGAAGGCTTCCTGAAGATAAGGAAAGCCCTTTATCTCTCTCGAGGAAGGTACCAAGGCTATCACCAGGAAAAGGTGAAAAAAGAGAGAAAGTTACAAGATATGGACTTTAGCTGGCTCACAGAGTGACATGGCTCCTTTTCACCTATTGAGAACCTTGTTTCTTTTTCATGACCAATTGGCAGTGTATGTGTTTGTTAAGTAAATGTAAATATCTTGTAAAGCTAAAAAGGCAACACGTTGGTATAACAAATCTCTCTTATACATCCTTCTGATCTGAGTCCTGGTGCTTGTGCCGTGTCACGCTCTATAGCGACACTTCATCTCCTCTTTAGGTCCTTGATCACAGCAGAGACATGAGCCTGCATGGGGCCATTGATCACACTCTCACAATTTCTAAGCTGCTTGGTGACAGAACCCACTGTCTCTCGGTTGTTATCAGCATTAATCGTTGCAATGAAGGCAGTGTATTGATCTGGCCCCAGATTTGCCAGACTCCACAGCATTTGTCCTGTGCACCTGACCTTGTTGGGGTCGTTATCATGCTGTCCATCCCTCCCAAAGAGGACCTCCAATACTGCCACTTCTCTCAGCTCTTGGATCCCTTCCTCGAGGATCTTCCAGCACATTCTATGGTGGTGCTCCTGCATTCTCTCCCTGTGGACAAACCTCTCTCTGACACTCATTAAAAGCCGCTTCCAGAAGGAAAGGGACCCTTTCCCTCAATTCTGAGCAATCAGTTTGGCCTGCAATTCCGAGCAATCAGTTTGGTGGTCCTCGTTATTTAGGAAAGCCAACCATGTTTGCCTCTAGCATGTGAAAAATGCTGAATCAGACTGTTTGGAAAGCAGGACATAGCAAGAAGTCTAAAAGAGCAATCACAAGTTTAGGACCTGATTGTGACAATCATGTAGAGATTTGGGGTGCTCCAGCACGAATAGCAGCATCATTCCTTACTCCAGGTGTTGCCGCTGCTCCAGCTTTGGCTACACATTACATCTTGGGATGCTGGACAGTCAAACAACTGAACACAAGTTCAGCTATTTTAAATCAAATGCTCACTGATGCAGATAGTATTAGACATGGCACACTGTAAAACAGAGCTGCTATAGACATTTTTGCTGTTAGCACATGGGCACAGGTGTGAGGATTTTGAAGGAATGTGTTGTATGAATCTCTCTGGCCAGTCTGCATCCATTCACAGGAAACTCAACTACAAGACAACGTGAAGAAATTGACCCTGAATGATTGGGGCTTGGATGAATGGTTTGAGGGATGGGGAATACCTGGATGGTTGAAAGACAACATAAAGGGAGCTTTGTTATTATTAGTAGTCATTATTATATTGCTTTGTATTATTCCATGCCTAAGGAAATTGGTGACCCACTTGGTAGAAAATACAGTGAAAAGGGTTTGGCTGGTGCAAGAAGAAGAAGGGTGAATTGTAGCAATGTATCTGAACAACTTAGGCCACACTGTGCACCAGCCATACCACTTGTAGTTATTCTTATCAACCCTCTGGAATTCATCAAGGTTACTAAGACATAAACTGTGCTAAATGAAGAAAGAAAAGGCTGAGAAACAGAATACCAGGACTGCAAGAACTAGATAACAGAGGGCTGAGAACCACCTGGACTGTAACCAATCACATACCTTGCGAAGTGAGTGCAGAACACAAGGACAACACAGAGGCACCAATGAAGAAGAGTGTGATCAGCGTGTGCAGTAGGGTTAGAATGTATAAATAAGTGCATAATGTAAACAATAAATGGCTTCTGCTTAATCATATTGGTTAGTCATGCAGGAGTCCTGTTGTCCAACAAGGTGTGCCTGGGCAGGAGGGATAGTTCTTTTCCAGAGGAAGGAAAAGCACAGAGCCCCAGGGTTTCAGGGGCACATCAGAACAGACTCTCAACATACCAGATCAGTTGAGCTGGTCAGGCCAAGCCAACCAGACTGATACCTGTTCCCTTGGATCCATGGGGCCCCGCAGTGTCACAATGCTGGTGTCATGCTGCCCCCTTATTTCCAAGGGGCTCCATAGTGTCACAATGGTCCCTTGCTTCCCATGAGGCCTTGCTGTGGCACAGTGGCCTCCTTGATTCCATGGAGCTGCACAATGATAAAATGGCCCCTTTGCTTATGAGGTTGCAGAGTGTCACCCCGGCCCTTTGGTTCTTTCAGGCTCCTCAGGATCCCAATGGCTCCTTGGCTGCATGAGGCCCAGCTATGCAACACTGGCCTCTTGCTTCCATTGGGCCCTGTCCCATCACAGCTGTCCCCCTTGCTTCCATGAGGTCCTGCAATCTGCAAATAACCCCTTGGTTCCAATGGGTTCTGAAGGGCCATAATGATCTCCATGATTCCATGAGGCCCTGCAATCTCCCAATGGACCCTTGGTTCCAAGGGCCCCGCAGTGTCACAAGGCTGCCGTAGTTTCATGAGGCCCTGCAATGTCATGGTGGCCCCTTGGCTACATGAGGCAAAGCAGAATCAGAATGGCCCATTGGTTCCATGGAGCACCACAGTGTCACCATGGTCCCAGTGGTTCCACAGGGCCCCACAGTGTGCCAATGGACCTTTGGTTCCATGAGGTTCCTCAGTGTCTCAGTGGGCCCTTGGGTCCATGTGGCCCCGCTGTGTCACAGTGCCAGGTGATTCCATGAGGCCCCACAGTGTCAAAATGGTCTCCTTGGTTCAGTGAAACCCTACAGAGCCACAATGGACCCTTGGTTCCAGGAGGCCTTGCTGTGTCACAATGGACTTTTGGTTCCAGGAGCTTTCACACTGTCAACAATGGTCTGAGCACTGTAGTGTCACCATGGATCCTTTGTTCCATGAGGTTCCATAGCATAACATGATCCCCTTGATTCCAGAAGGTTCTGCAGTGTCCCAATGGACCATTGGTTCCATGCAGCCCCACATTGTCACAATGACCTCATGGCTCCAGGAGCTTCCACGCTGTCAGCAATGGTCTTCTTGGTCCCATGAGGCCTCGCTCTGATACAATGGACTTTTGGTTCCATGGGGTTCCACTGCATCACAATGGAACCTTTGTTCCATGGCGTGCCACGGTGCCACAGCTGGCTCCTTGGGTCTGTGAGCCTCTGCTGTCACCAAATGTCCAAAACATCAGAATAAGACTCCTTAATACTAATTTGGTGTTAAAGAGAGCAGCATTTATTCAGGCCTGAGGTGCAGTGGGTGATAATTCCTTATGTGGACATATGATTCTACCAGTGCATCACTCATATACAGTCACTAAGTGTATATTAAAATTTAACCATTTCCATAAAACCCATCTCAATTTCCCAGATTCAGCCATTGCTTTTTCTATCACTGCATTCTCAAACTAGATGTCTTCATCTTCTCTTCCAACCACCCTAGCTGGGAAAGCAGCCCCTGAATGCCTTGTTTCTCTGCTAAAAGTTCACAGGCACAGTAAAATTTAAATTAACCTTTTTCATATAAAGTCCAGGGAAGGCAGGGGCAGGCAGGAGGCAGAGCTGTCAGCAAAGGAAGGGCCCAGCCAGGTGGGGCAGCCGGGGGATGCCGACAGCCTGCAGGGACAGAGGCGCAGGGCAGGGACACCGTGGGACAGCCTGGGCTGCACAGGGCACAGGGATGGGCAGCAGCTGCAGGACAACCCTACCAGGGCAAACTTGGGCAGCACTTTGGCCATGGCTGCTGGGCCTGGGCCTGAGGCCACGAGGGGACAAGTGACCCTTGCAGGGCTGAGGCCTCATTGCCTCCTTGTCCCTGTTCAGCAGCCTGGCAGGGGCCGCCCCATGCTCCTGCCCTTGGCATTGCACATCCCCACATGCCAGTGCCGATCCTGGGAAGAGCCCTGAGCAAGGCGGGAGGGACAGGATCTGCCTGGCCAGGGGCTGGGGCTCAGGCCTTGGCCCTTTGCATTCCTCAAACACACCCAGCTTTGCTCAGCACCAGAGACACCTTTGTCTTGTTTGTCCCCAGCTGTCATCACTGCCTGCAGTGTTCTGCTCTACCTTGAACCTGGGGACACTTTCTCAGTTGTGTTCCTCAGTGGGGCCCATTAAAACTTCAAGAAACTTTGGAGTCTAAATTTAACTTTGAGTTCCTGAGAAGTTTTTTGATGACACTCTCAGGGACTGAGTCTGATGTAAACAGCACCAAAGCCCTGAGAGGGTCATTATAGTTTTCCTAGTCCACTTACGGAGAAAGATTTCCAACACCTTTTAAAGAAATACACATTCCTATTTTAAAGGAAGTATTTTATGAAATTTCTCTTTAGAGCAGAGGTAATTGCAGCATTCTGTGATTGATATTGACCCAGGGTCTCTGCTCAGCAGCTCTGGCCTGCTCACAGAAGCTGTGCCTGGAGCTCTGACCCAGTGTGGACAACCTTGCTCCACATTGCCCAGCCCCATCCTGTCTGTCCTCACTGCCCTGGGCCCTGCTGTGCTTGCAGAGCTGGCTGCACTCAGCCTGAGAGGGGTTTTCCCTTTTGGGGGTTTTTTGCAGCAATCTCAAACTGCTGAGTTTCCCCAGTGCAAACAGACACACTGCTCAGGTGTGTGCCAGCCCCAGGTGCCACCAAAGGCACTGCAGAGCTGCCCTGGGCCAGCTGTGAGGGTGGATCATCAGCCCAAGCTGCACTGGGCACTGCCAGGGGCTGTGGCCATGGGCACTGCACTGACCCCACTGCTGGGTTTGGCTGCCACGGCCACCGAGAGAAATGAAACTGTCCTTGGAAACACTGGGGAGGACTGGGACATACTGGGGAACACTGGGAACGCTGTGGGAGACACTGGATCATACTGGGAGTGACATTGGGGAGGAATGGGACAACCTGGGAACATGAGGAATGCTGAGGGGGAATCTGGGTGGACTGGGATGGGACTTTCGGGGTGCACTGAGAAATACTGGGAATAGCAGGATATACTGGGAGTGATATTGGGGGATACTGGGACATAGTGGGACAAACTGGGGACCCTGGGGACATTGCGGAGAAGACTGGGGTCACTGGGGCATCCTGTGGATGACATTGGGAGGGAACTGGAAGGGACAGGGAGTAAAGTCAGGTGTATTGGGAGAGACTGTCTGTACTGGGAGGGCCTGGAGAGGCACTGGGGGTGAACTGGGTTGTACTGGGAAAATACTGGTCTATACGGGGAGGGACTGGAGGAGGGCGAGTTGGCTCTTCCCACCTCCCATTTGCCGAGGCTCATGCCATTCATTTCCATCAGCGAATCAGCGTTGGGATTGGAGCCTTGAGGGCGGTGCCTGAGGTTGGCGCCATTTTTTATTTTTGCCTACAACTTCCATCATGCCCCACAGCCCGTTTGAGCCCCACTTCAGCCGGGACTACAACGCCCATCATGCCCCGCGCTCCAAAGACCCCCCCCCCCCCCGGGATCCGCCCCCATCAGACGCATAAGTGTCCCCCAGACGCTCCAGGATACCTCAGTGCCCTCTCAGCGCCAATTCGGGACCCCTAAAAACCGTCCCCGGACCGCCTGAGTGCTCCCAACCCCACAGATGCCCGGTACAGCCACTTCCTCTCTTCCCCCGTGGCCCCAGAGCCCCTCAGAACACAGTCCCGCGCCTAAAACTCCTGCCGTGCCCCACGCCGCAAGGAGCCCGGTTAGAGCTCCCCTAGCTCCCCCCCAAGGGCTCCCGAACCGTTTAAGTTCCCCCAAGGATCTCAAGTCGCGGCTCGGATGCAAAAGCGTCCCCTAAGAGCCTGCCCAGACCCCCAAACATTGTGTTCAAGCCACTTTTGGGACTACGGCTCCTATCATGCTCCACGGCGCACGCCCAGCCCTATTCCAGCTGGAATTTATCTCCCATCATGCCCGGCGTTCTTCCAAGAGCAATTGCAGCTGCGCCTCCAACTCCCGTGATGCTCTGCGGCCTCGTTAAATTGTATGATACCCGCGCCTACAACTCCCATCACCCCCCGCGCCCCAGAGAGCCCCGTTCGAGCCCCCCAAGGGCCCGCCCGGACCCCGAAGGGCCCCAAATTCCCCTCCCTGACCTCCAAGGGCCCCCCTGGACCCCCAAGTGCTGCCCCAGACCCCGAACTGTCCCTCAGAATCCCTGAGTGCCCCTCCAAGTGCCCACCCAGCTCCCCCAAGTGTCCTCCAGACTCTCAAGTTCTCTCTGAATTCCCTCTGCAGACCCAAAACTGCCCCAAATGTGCCCCAGAAATGTCTCCAAGGACCCAAAAGTGCCCACCTTGACACCATCGGAGAAAAAGATTATGAAAAAGTTTAAAAATTACTGGAAATATACCTAATTTTCATAAAAAGGAAGAAAGAAATAGACAATAGACCTTAATTAATATGAATTAAAGGAATTGTGTTACTTAGAGACAATGAGCATTAATTGTCTTGGTACTTAAAACATACGTGTTTTTAAAGTAAATATAAAAACCAGGTAAGGAAAAGCCATATTCTTAGAAATAGGAATAAACATATTAAATATATAAATAAGTATTAGCACAAAATATTAATAAATATAAACACGGAAAATATTTTATTTACTTAACAATATTTATTTTAATATTTTAAAATATTAAAAAGTATAACACAGAATAAAAATAAAATAAAAAAATTACATTAATATTTTTGGATACATTGGGGGTGTCAGTCCCAAGTTGGCGATGTCAGACATAGTGAGGCAGGGGGTGTTGAGCAGGTTGTCCAAACAGGCTCAGCCTGCAAGGGGCTCATTCTTCTCTGTGCCCAGACCTCCTAAGGAGACATTCAGCATCAAGATCACCTGGGAAATGCTTCCATCCCCTCTTCTCTGAAATGAAAGGTATAAAAATATTCCCTTGACTAAGACCAAAAATCAGGATGTGCACTTTGGAATCTCCCTCCTGAAGAGAACTCCAAAGTGACTCCAATCACTGCACAAACCCTGGAGACTCAAAGACAATGGAAGGGAGACAAAGAGCTCCTGAGGGCTTTCTGTATTTTAATCAGCCCCACGCTGGATTTGGGGCTGGGTCCAGGAGCCTCAGGCACAGAGAGAAGGATGGAGAAGCTGCTCAAGGAGTCAGCAGCAAAACTCCAAGTGCCTTGGAGCATGGCTGGGCCCCAGTGAGGGCAGGGAGTGCCAAAGGCTGCCCAGGGCCTGGTGAGAGCAGATCCTTGAGGCCAGGATTGCAGGGAGCCCAAGGCTCTGAGCAGGGAACTGCAATGCTGAGCCAGGCCTGGCAGAGCTGGGTTTTCTCTCCTTTCAAGAGTCTCTGGGTAGACACTGTTGGTTTCAAATCCATGGTCACTGTGCTGCTCTTGGCCTGCTCTGGTTAGGGTGACGAAGGCAAAAAGCTCTGACCATGGTCCTGATGTTGTCTTATGTTTTCTCTGGTTAGAGGTGTTATTTTAATTCTTCATTTGCATGGTGGCTTGTTGTTCTAGGGGTTTTCGTTAGGTCATTCTTTTCTTTTAGGTCTTATGGGATTTTCATATTTGGTTATTATGACATAATCCTCTTCTTTATGGTGTCGGGTGGTTCGCCATCTTAGATGAGAGTGGGAGTGATAGTGAAAGTTTTTAAAATCATAAAATTTGGGGAATTAGAAAGAAGCTAGACTTAGTGGGGCCCTGGAAAAATGTTAAAAATAGACTCTGAAAATGTTAGGCTTTGTGTTTGCCAGATCATGTGAAGTTGCATTTACTTAAGCAGTATATAATTGTTCAATGTTATGATTGTTTAGTAATTAAATATAATTATTGTATAATCATACAAAGAGTCATGAGAAACTATGTTAGAAGTTTGAGGGGGGTCACAAGGAGCCCATGCTTGGATGAAATCTATGTATACAATAGAGCAATATAAGTTTAATAATTAACATGAAAGTTATATAACAATAGAATATAAAAACATGTTCATCCCGAATGCATGTTGGAGACAGATTTGGGTTTGTACCCCTGACACCCAGACCTCTTCAATAAGAGCACCTGCATAGAATCATTCTCGTGATTATGTGCTTCTGAACGCTAACAGGAGCAGTGGGTGTAACACCTGACAGTGATGGGATTTACATAATTATAAATCCTTTAATTACCATTGGAACTTGACATAACTATAAAACATTCAACAAAGAATCTATAACTAACATTGGAACTTTATATTAACTCCTTTAATAATGAACTTTATATCAACTCCTTTAACAATGTATTCTGTACAATTTCCCCCTCTAATTGTTCAATTGGGCTCAAGCCTGCATTAACTAGCAATTACTTCTTCTTGTAAGTACAATTTTTATATTGGTTGTAAATTTGCTTGGCATCTTCACCTTCCTGATCATTCATTATCATGATTACTGTTACTTCTTTCTTATTAAGCTCTTTTGGTATCATTAAACTTGTTTGTACAGCAGATGTTACAACTCGGATTATACAGGGGAGCATGCAAAGTAGGAGGATCAAACCAGCAATTTCACATATGATGAAAAAGGGTTTTTTTTCCCACCAGTTTCCTTTTAATGACCAGAAATTGTCCCACAAGCTGGTATCGAATGTAGGGGTCCACTCTTGTGTTCAAACATAAACTAACTTCCAGATTTCCTTTGAGATATTTCTAATTACTTCACTGCGGTCATCCATTTCTAAGCAGTGCTCAGAGGAGTTAAATTTTCCACAAATAATAAATAATCTACTGCTAGTCTGATTTGATACACCACAGTTCTAGTCTGGGATAGTTGTTCATTTATGTGGTCTAAAGCTAGAGAGGTTCGGTTCGATACCATCTCCTGTGCTACTTGTAATCTCAGAATCCGATTTAACTCCGTATAAATTGGGGTCCGGTGTCCCCAGGACCCATCTTGAGCCCAGGTCGCTGGTCCATAAGTGGAAATTATTTCCTGGGGGGTCCATAAGGTGTTTTTCCGTGTCTGTGTTCCTCCAATTTCAATTAAGTTTCTTTTTCGTCAGCTAGATTTGTTCAAATCATCATATTCTGGGACCCCTAGGTTCGAACCAGACTCTTTTGGGAGTAAGAAAAATGACGGTTTAATAATTCCGATAGTGCAAGTGCTGCTCCACTCCCCGGGTAATTCAGTGTAAGCCACATTCCCACATATCCAAACCAGGTTTTCTGTTGCTTTCTAAGAAGCATCACTGATAGTCATTGGAAATTCCCAGTACTTGGATATTTCTCTCACTCCCCAGAATGGGCCTATTCCTTTTATTCCTTCATTTATTCCTTTATTTATTCCTTTATTTATTCCTTTTCCAGTACACTCATGGAATTTAGATCCTTCTCGGTAGATGCACCCCATTTCTTTCTTCCCAATGGATATTCAGTATTTAATTTATTATTTATATATATATATATAAAGTTATTATATTAAAATGGTATTATTTATTATTTAATAAGTAATAATATTTATGTATCCAATATATAAATAATAAATAATGCTTCCAGTATTTATTGGGTTCTCGAGGGACCTACCCAGCTACTGGATGTTTTATTTTTAAATATCTCTCACAGGACATTTCTCCTACTGGGGTTTTATAAATTTATACATTCTATGCATTTTCCCTTTCCTAGATATACACTGCTCTTCTCCAATTATTTTAGACTTTAATTCCCACCATTCTTTTCCTCTTTGTCCAATAGTTGGTACTTTTTGTCTTGTTTGTGTCCATTTTAAGATTTCTATTGGTTTTAAGCTGATCCTTCCCAAGGCCAGACTTTGGCCATTTGTGTATTTCCACAGATCCAGCAATTAGTTACATTTAACTCTTTACTGATTTTTTCCACTAAATCTATCAACAAGTTTTTCCCACAAGATGTTTCTAGGTCTTCTTTCTCATTTATTGATGTTGTTACTTCTTTTTTATTAAGTCTGCTGTGCCTTTTTGATTGGACTTATGTTCAAAGCAAAGCCAAGCATCTCCTATAGGATACTCCCCTGTTGCGGTGTGTTGCAATGTCCTGTTTTAAACTTCCAGGTCCTTTCCCAGGTGTGCCTATACCTCTCTCCTTTCCCCCTCGCCCCCTTGCTGAGTGAGTCCTGTCAATCAGGCTTAAGATTCCAGCAAGGTGTCGTGTGGTTGGTTCCTCAGGCCTGGGGGACATTGGATAGGTGTCCCTAGTCCCTTGAGACCCTGCCCCTTTCACCTGGTTGGTAGCTCACCTGTCCCCTCCCCTTCCCCTGTCCCCAAGCTTAAAAGGTTAATGAGACCATGCGGCCGGCATTCTGTTGGAGAAGTTGCCCCGGTTCAGACCTCTGTAACCATGGAATAAACATCTGGATATAACCCTCCAGCAGAATCCTCTCCTTCTTCTCTTCACCATCGCCAGAAGCTCTCTCTCCTGAGGTAAACGGAGTTCCTGACAAGCCTGGACTTGCACCAGTGCCCCGCTGCAATCTCCAGCAGTCAAGGTATCTCTGGGGTAAAGCACCACAGAAGTCGCCTTTGGCTCAGCAGCGAGGGTCACACTGACATAGGCACCATCTAACTGGTTATATTGGGATTCCTATTCCAATATATTGGCGTCCCTGAGGGTGGGCAAAGCGACTCCGCAGCCCGAGAACGGACTCGCAGTACCTCAGAAAAGCTTCTGGCAGCCGTGCATCCAGCTAGAAGGGCTTTAGTTGCATCGCCCTCAGCTAGAGACTTTGGGAATATTCCAAGAAGAAGTTTCGTGGACTGTTCGGCACCTCTGGAAAGCCCGGATTCATTGTGGTGAACAGATTTTCCAGAGGAAGAACAGGGGAGCCTCTCTCGCCCAGAGGTCCTGTTTGGTGAGGGACCTGCCTGTACCCAGCCTACAGCTTCCATTTCACGTGAGTATCTCTGCTTTCGGTAGAGCAGAAGCTCAAAAACAGACTCTGCCGTGAGTTCTGTTCCTTTTTGCCTTTGCATTTTTGGCTGCGCAGCCCCACAGACAGGAATTCATTGCGTTCTAGGCTTTTAGCTTTCTGCCGCGTGTTTCACTGTCTTTTAGAATTCGCGCCGGAGCAGGATCGCTCTCTGCCCTTCCCCCCCGGCTCGGCAGCTCTCGGCTCTCTGCTCCACGGAGGACTCTCTTTCTCTCTCTGTGCGGGGGGGGGGGGGGGGGCTCTCTTTCCACGTGGCCGGGGGATCTCTCTCGGTGCGGGGTCGGGAGTGTTCTCTGCACACGCGGCGCGGGGGGGCCCCAGTTTTGGCTTGCCACGTGGAGTGGCTGCTCTCTCTGCTCCACGGGGGCGCTGCATTCCACCGCGGGGGAGGCTTTGTTTCTGCCTCGGTTTGGCAGGGCGTGCCCTGCTGCTGCTGCCCAGGAATTTTAAAAGCAGTATATACAGCTGCATTGTGAAGCTTTTGTCTGCTCGTTATCGCTTTCTTTCTGTGGTTTTTTTTAGAAATTGGTAGCTGATTTTAGCTTTGTTTTTAGTCAGGCAGGATTAAGTACTTTGCTTTTTACATCTAACATGGGTTCCAAACTTAGCATTGTACAAAGGGGAGTGTATTATAATATTGTTAGCATTTTAGTCAAGAGTAATGTGAAATTCTCTAAAGGAAAATTGAAACAGTTTATAAGATGGCTTTTTCTGCAGTTCCCAAACATTTCCCCCAAAGAAATCCACAATATTCAATTCTGGGATGAAGTTGGGAATGAATTGATAAACTTAGGACAATCTGGGAAATCACCCTCAGCTAAATTTGTGTTCTGGAGTTTACAAATTCGAACAGCATTGCTCAAACAAAAGGAAATGGAGAAAAAGCCAAATGTAAAGCCATGTACCCCTGCTCTCCCTGTTCCTCCCTCTCCCTCTAAAACCCCTAAACCTCTTTCCCCAAAACTTGGTATTTTAAAGAGAGCACACTCATTGGGAAGTCAGCTCCCAGAGTGTGCAAGAATACCTGAGTTGTTTTGTTCACAAAGCCCTGGCCAGGCTGCATGGAAAAATTCCCAACCCCCTGTATCCCCTCCTCTAAAACCCAGAGCACGTGTTAGCTTTCCGGAGAGCAGTGATGTCCAAAATGGCCCCCAGTCCCTAGGGGGTCCGCAAGATGGTGGATGCCACGTGGCATCTTCCCAAACCTGGTCTTCTTCTTCCCAAAATCCTCTTAAGCATCCCAAAATTCCTGCCCCATCCCCCTCTCCTCCTGTTCCTCGTGACCCCTTCCCCCCTCCCCCCGCCTTTCCTGCAGTACCCTCAGCTCCGCCCCTCTACTCCTCCCAGGGGGCGTCTGCTGACGTGATGTCACCAGGCGTCCCCGCCCCCTGTTCCCACGGTATCCCCACCCCCTGCCAGCCCCTTGACCCCGCCTCTTGTTCCCACGGTTTCCCCGCCCTTGCCGGCTCCCTGTCCCCGCCCCCTCCCCGGGTTCCCACGGTGGGGACACACCCACTGCCTGTCCCCAAACCTGTAGCTGTGATCCCAATGCTTCTGATTCAAGGGATACAGAGCAGAGGACGGCAGACCCAATGCATAGTCCCATGTTGTCGCTAGCTCCTGTTACATTTCAGCCTGCAGCTCAGGGAGGAGCAGCCCCAACTGCTAATTGGAGTTCTTTTGGATGACAATTGATTAAAGAGATCTGTAAATCTCATAAGGAATATGGTCCACACAGTCCATATTTCCGTGGCCTTTTAAATTCTGAATTAAGTAGGACTGTTGTGATTCCACATGATTTAAAACAGCTTTTTTCATGTCTCATGACATCCACGGAATTCAAATTATGGGAATCAGCATTGAAACAACTGCTAAAAGAGGCTCTCCCAGGCTTACAGGCTGATCCAAACACAGCAAAAGACAACAGTGGTAACCCTATCACCATGGAGCACCTCTGTGGTGAGGGCCAGTGGTCTTCTCCCTCAGTCCAAGCTGCTGCAATTCCTGCAGAAACACTTGAGAAAGTAAAAGAAGCAGCTGAAAAAGCATTCTTTTCCCTCCAACCTGAGGGGCCTTTTGAGCCCTATAGTAAAATCAAACAACTACCATCAGAGCCTTTTTTGAAATTTGTAGAAAGGCTAACTAGAGCCATTGAAATACAGGTTAAAAAGGAAAATGCTAGGGAAGCAATTTTAGAAGAAATGGCGTTTACAAATGCAAATGAACAGTGTCGAGCGGCAATCCTGAGCCTTCCTATGGAACCTTCCCCTACATTAAAAGATATGCTCCTAGTCTGTAACAGGAAAGTGCCTCTGATGACTGTGGCTGAAGACACCAGACCAAGGCTGCTGCCAAGACCACCTCAGGGTGTCGCTGTTGCCAACCCTGCGCCTTTTCCCTCAGCACAGCAGTACCCTGGGCAGCAGCGGAGACCAGCAATGGTTGAGCCCACTAAACCATGCCTGCTTTGTAATAACCTAGGACACTGGAGCAACCAGTGCCCCCTGAAAAGGGAATTTGATGAATTTAGAAATGGCAGGGGAGGAGAACTACAAGCCCTCCCTGGGGGTCAACAACAAAAAAACGAAGAATAAAGCGCCAGCCTGCCAGGCGTGCAGACATAAAAAGAGCAGGCCAAGAGAATAAGGGTAGCAAAACAAATCAAGCGCATGATAACATTAACATTTGTTTAGGTGAAGCAGGTGCTTCAAAGACCAAGTCTGCTAGTCCACTGTTGAAGGTGAAACAAAATAACCTTTGTTGTGATTTAAGTGATTCTGTATTAACCGCATCTTCTGTCAATGAGCCTTACAGGTTGCAGCTGACAGAGTCACTACACCTGAAGGACACTGACTGGCATTTTGTCTCTGTAAATCCTGAACAGAAGGATACTTGGAATCAAATTCGTTGTAAGTACATCGTCACTGGGGACACCCACACACCACAAGAGATCGAAATTGCTCCGGGAATGACAAGATCAGATCCCAAGCAATTTGTTCTCAGCCTGCACTGTTTCCACCCACCCCTGTTTCTTCCCAAGGGACAAATTGTTGCTCAAGCTATCCCTGTGCCATCTTTACCTGAAAAGTCGAAAAACAGGGGCCCACAGTCACCCAGGTCCAAGTTATTGGGACAGATAAACCCAAATTGTGGTGCAATGTCAGTGGGGGTGGGGAGTCTAAACGCATTGAGATGCTTGTAGACACAGGTGCAGACTGCACAGTGATTCCAGTACAAGACTGGCCAGCACACTGGCCTTTACAAAATGTTGCTGGTCACCTTCGAGGTGTAGGAGGTCTGCAATTGGCAAAACAATCTAAAAGCATTATTCAATTCGAGGGTCCAAATGGACAATTGGCAAATATCCGTCCATTTGTGTTAGATTATTCAGAACCTTTGTTAGGGAGAGATTTAATGGCCCACTGGGGTGTCACAATTGATATTCCAGACTCTCCACGGCATTTTTGTGCAGCAGTCATTGAACAACAGCGCCCCACCCAAAAACTTAAGTGGAAAACAGACGAACCAGTTGATGTGAAACAGTGGCCACTCAGTAAACAAAAAATAAAGGTGCTTGAAGAGCTAGTAGAAGAGCAACTAAAAAAGGGCCACATTGTAAAGACCATGTCCCCATGGAACTCTCCAGTGTTTGTCATCCAAAAAGCTGACAAAAAGAGGTGGCAACTCCTCTGTGACCTCCGACAAATTAATAATGTAATTGAAGATATGGGTTCTCCCCCGCCTGGTATGCCATCCCCAACAATGCTTCCCCAAGATTGGAAATTAGCTGTTATTGATATTAAAGATTGTTTTTTTCAAATCCCATTGCACCCTGATGATGCACCGCGTTTGGCATTCTCTGTCCCTTCTATCAATTCAGAAGCTCCTATGAAAAGGTACCATTGGACCGTTCTTCCTCAGGGATTAAAGGTATCTCCAGCTATCTGCCAGTGGTATGTCTCTTCCCTGCTTTCCCCAGTGCGTGCAGCCGCAGAGAAGGCCATCATCTATCATTATATGGATGATATCCTTGTGTGTGCCCCCAATGATGATTTACTAACACATGCGCTTGACCTAACGATCGATGCATTGATTGTTGCAGGGTTCGAGCTCCAGGAAAAAAAATTCAAAAGATGCCACCTTGGAAGTATTTGGGCCTAGAAATTGGAAATAGGACCATTGTTCCTCAAAAACTAGAAATCAATCCAAGGATCAAGACCCTTGCGGATGTCCACAAGTTGTGTGGGTCTTTGAATTGGGTAAGACCATGGCTTGGTCTGACTAATGAAGACCTTGCCCCTCTTTTCAATTTATTGAAAGGGGGAGAGGACCCAGGTGCTCCTAGGTCTATTACCCCAGAGGCACGGAAAGCTCTAGAAAAGGTTCAGATTGCAATGTCCACAAGACAGGCCCACCGATGCCGGCCTGACCTGCCATTCAAATTTATCATCCTAGGTAAGTTGCCACACCTCCATGGAATTATTTTCCAGTGGAAGGAAAAACAAACACCTAAGGCAAAGGACACACCAAAAAAGGACCGGGACCAGAGGGACTCTCTCTTGATCATAGAATGGGTTTTCCTCAGTCACAAAAGGTCCAAGAGACTGACAAAGCCTCAGGAGCTGATAGCAGAACTGATCCGGAAAGCAAGGACCCGGATCAGGGAGTTAGCAGGATGTGATTTTAAGTGCATTCACATCCAGTTGAGTTTAAATCAGGTCAAAATACTATGAAAATACTGGAACAATTGTTTCAAGAAAATGAAGTGTTGCAGTTTGCTCTGGATTCCTACTCAGGACAATTTTCGGTAGCACGGCCCGCTCGCAAATTGTTTGAACAAGATGTTCAATTTACTTTAAAATTAAGAACTGCTCTAAGTAGGAGACCTTTAAAAAGGGCTCTAACTGTCTTTACAGATGCGTCCAGGAGGTCCCACAAGTCCGTTATGTCTTGGAAGGATCCTCAAACCCAGCAGCGGGAGATGGACATTGCTGAGGTGGAAGGTTCACCTCAGGTTGCTGAATTGGCTGCGGTTGTTAGGGCTTTTGAAAGGTTCTCAGAACCATTTAATCTGATTACAGACTCTGCATACGTGGCAGGAGTAGTATCCAGAGCAGATCAAGCAATACTGCAAGATGTATCTAACATCGCACTTTTTGAATTACTCTCAAAACTGGTAAAGTTAGTCACTCACCGAGAGCAACCCTTTTATGTGATGCATGTCAGGTCACACACTGACTTGCCAGGGTTTATCGCTGAAGGCAACAGAAGGGCAGATGCTCTTGCTGCACCTGCAGTGATGGCCACTCTCCCAAATGTTTTTGAACAGGCAAAAATCAGCCACCAGCTTTTCCACCAAAATGCACCTGGCCTGGTTCGCCAGTTTAACATCACTCGAGAACAGGCCAAAGCGATTGTGGCCACGTGCCCAAATTGCCAACAACATGCACTCCCTACAGTGAGTACGGGAGCAAACCCAAGGGGACTGAACAGTTGTGAACTGTGGCAAACAGATGTAACACACACACAGGCTTTTGGACGGCAGAAATATGTTCATGTTAGTGTAGATACCTTTTCTGGAGCGGTCTATGCTTCTGCCCACACAGGACAATCATCTATTGATGCTATTAAGCACCTCTTACAGGCTTTTTCTTTCATGGGCATCCCCAAGGAGCTGAAAACTGATAATGGGCCTGCTTATAAATCCAAGGAATTCGAGAGCTTCCTGCAGCAATGGGGAGTAGAGCACAAAACTGGCATCCCCTACTCCCCTACAGGTCAAGCCATTGTAGAAAGAACTCACCGTGATATTAAAAGAGTCCTGGACCAGCAACAACAGGTTCTGAAGGTAGAACCTCCCCACATCCGGTTATCCAGGGCACTATTCACAATCAATTTTCTGAATTGTTCTTTTGACAGCCTGAACCCACCCATCCTACGCCACTTTGGGGGGAGCAGTCACAGGTTGATAAAAGAAAAACCTCCGGTTTTAGTAAAGGACCCTGAGACTTGGAAAATGGTGGGACCTTACAAATTGGTTACTTGGGGACGTGGATACGCCTGTGTGTCCACCCCCTCTGGTTTAAGGTGGGTTCCTTCCAAATGGGTAAAGCCCTATGTTCCCAAAGTCTCAGAGAAATCTGCAGAAGCACCCCAGGTTGCTCACGCTGCCTGGAGAAGAAAACGCCGCACGCGTTCTCTGGAGGAAATTCCATTTAAGCCTCCTATCTGGAATAGTTTGTAATATATGTTTGTCTCAAGTTTTTGTACCAGTTTAGATCCCACTGTTCGTGTGTAGCCTCGAGACGCCATGAGACCAAGCCTGCTTCTCATCCTACTCGTGATCATCCCACCTGCGATCTCCTACCGCAGCCCAAACCACATATGGACTACCTTGACAAAGGCTCTCAGACATCAACAGAGAAACTGACAACGGGCTGAATGGACTGTTCAAAGGCTGGGGACTCTTGGGCTGGTTGAGATCTATTCTGAAAACTGTAATTTTAGTGCTGTTTATTTTAGTTATAGTTATTGTAGTTGTTAGCATTGATTTTGGACTAATCAAACGCATGGTTCTCAAGTTAATCTCAAGCTCACCTCCCCCTCCTGAGGTCTACCATTTGGAAGCCCTCAGTGCTCCAGTGGATGACCTGGAAGCCTCAGTGGAAAACACTGACCCTCCTGTAGAAGAAGAACCGATTTGCCATCCAGGGTTTGGCAATCATTCTGCACCATAAACACAGTCCTCTTCTTTTTAAACAAAACTAGGGGGAGGTGTTGCGGTGTGTTGCAATGTCCTGTTTTAAACTTCCGGTCCCTTCCCAGGTGTGCCTATCCCTTCCCCCTCGCCCCTCGCTGAGTGTGCCCTGTCAATCAGGCTAACATACCAGCAAGGCGTCGTGTGATTGGTCCCTCAGGCCTGGGGGACATTGGCCCGTATAGGTGTCCCTAGTCCCTTGAGACCCTGCCCCTTCACCTGGTTGGTGGCTCACCTGTCCCCTGCCCTGAGCTTTAAAGGTTAATGAGACCATGCGGCCTCCATTCTGTTGGAGGAACTGCCCCGGTGCAGACCTCTGTACCCATGGA